>NC_092033.1:1406907-1536907 GCF_042242105.1 Pempheris klunzingeri
AACACTCTGAGCCTGTCAGTGGATCAAACAAGCTCTTTTAGTGGACCTACTGTGATCAGGTGCAGTTGTCCCAAACATCTGTACAAAAACAGTGCGCTGGTTTACTGTCAATCAACTGATCAGATCATTATTTCAGCTCTAAACTGAACAAGTTATGTAAGATGTGGTGGTCAAATGTTCAAAATGAACAAATGCTTTGTCACGTCGAGGTTTCCAACAAATAAAATCTGTGCATGTGCATGGGCTCAATGACCCACAGGTATGGATCAATAACCACATCGGCCCCTGCAGATCCACTCCGAGTGCTCTGCAGCAGGAGAAATCTCACAGTTTCAGATTAATTTGAGCCTCTCTCTTCCAGTTCCTGTCATTTAAAGAGCAAATCAGCACTAAATAATGTGTTCGGCTGTTAAATGGTGATCTGGCGTCGAGAGGAAGGAAAAGAGGAGATGAAGGCAGGTGGGTGGTTTCACTCAGCCAATTACTCGCCGACTAATTTCCCCATTTATGACTTGATTATGTTATAAATGTAAATGACAGGAGCGGCGGGGAACCAGAGGGCAGCGCCGCTCGGCTGACGGACGCCCCTCACCTCCGCTGTTTTAGTATTAACAAGGACCTCTGATCCCAAACCCATCGTTTAAAGACAGAGGAGGCAAAGTGTGGGGGACTGTTTTGTCATGTTTGTCCATGCGGGGTCGTCATTAGTGCAGAAACACAGCATACCAGCTGAAAAGGTCAGCAGAAAGAGCTATTAATTTGTGAAAGCGTGTGTTTCTTCAGGGGGGAAACGTAATGTAATCACCGAGGAATGACGGCAGCAAGTGTGTGTGTGTGTGTGTGTGTGTGTGTGTGTGTGTGTGTGTGTGTGTGTGTGTGTGTGTGTGTGTGTCCTGCTAACTTAAACTAATTAAGCGTAATGAGGCAGAGCTTCTGGAGCTCCAGGTGGGGGGGGGGGGGCGTCGGTGAGTCCCTGCCCAGCCAGGAGCCTCTGCCTCCCCCATCCTCTCTCCTCTCTCACATCCCTCCATTTAAATTGTTCTTAAAGAAATAATCTGTGACATCTTCCTCCTGACTTTAACTCTTCTTCTGTTGATGCTAAATGGAAAAGAAAGACCTTTTTTTAATCACACTTGATTTATTTTACTAGATTTGGCCTCAGGAGTCGAGGAAGTACTCAGATCTTTTACTCAAGTAAAAGTAGTAAAATACAAGTAAAACTCCTGCATTCAAATTTCTACTTAAAGGTCCCATATTGTGCTCATTTTGAAGGTCATGCTGGTGTTTGGAGGTCCAACCGGAGCAGGTTTACATGATTTAACGGAGGAAAAGAGAGCAGACGGTCTTTTCTCCTAGATACCAGTGACACATATTAATGTTGAAAAGACATGAAAAAGTGGATTTTGCATAATATGGGACCATTAAGTGCAAAAGTATTACCTTATGAATATACTTACTGTATAGTATATATCTTACTTACTTGATAAGTATATTATATTACTTATTCTATTATTTATTCTAAACAGCCGTTATATCGCTCTGCACACACACCAGACTACATTCACTAAAACAGGGATTTTAGAGGATAGTTACTTTTGTACTGCTGCCTTGATCAGTTAGTTTGTTTTTGCTATTGTGTGACTTTGGTGTTTTAAAGGTTTAGTTTAGATCCAACACAATAGTTTGTGTAACACACAATAACACAAACACACTGACTGATGGAGGCAGCAGCAGAGCAGCAGCTCCTGTGTCCTGTTCTCTAAAATCCCTGTTTTAGTGAATGTAGTCTGGTGTGTGTGCTGTTTGTGGTTAAACCAAAAGGATCTTCCAGGTCTCTCTCTGTAGGGATCCTTTCCCTGATGCTGTCACACACTTAGAATAACACTCTGAGCCTGTCAGTGGATCAAACAAGCTCTTTTAGTGGACCTACTGTGATCAGGTACAGTTGTCCCAAAGGATCACGTTGCAGCCATTGCAGCCCGTTTGGTGGCTGCTGGCTGAGGTGATCTACTGGACCAGTTCCAACACTTTTACTACCTACCAGTCACTCAGACACCAAGATATGTAAAACTAGTTAGGTGTTTTAGTTACCATTTAAAATGCTATGTCCACTGTCAAGTCATTTAAACCCACTTGAATATATGAATATCATCATATTCCTCTATTTTATTTACTGTTTTCATCAGGTTCATAACAACTTCACACTTTGTTTAATTGTAGCTACAAATCATAGCACTTGAAGAAGAAGAATCTGCCAACTAACAGCACGAACAAGAAAGAATAAATAGATCAATCACAAAGACAGAAGAACAACCAAAAACAAACCATGACATCACGTCTCATTTCCTCTGACTTTATTCGGGCCTTTTTTTAACAACACAAGCGCTGACAAACCGGATCCAAAAACCGCTTCCAATGCATCAGCGTGTCCCTGCTTTGAATATCAACAACCTGGAGTCACCACAGCACCTGAGAGCAGAATGTAAATGAGCGTAGATCTGGAGAAGCCTGCAGTCCGTCCGTCCGTCCGTCCGGCGAGCAGGAGGCCGAAAACCCTCCACATGTCAACACACTCACGCTGGATTGATCTCATTTATTAGGGACTAAATCACACACACACACACACACACACACACATATGTATGTAATTTGTACCTCAGCTTGTTGGCATGGCAACCGCAATCATCCAGCCGGGCGACCCACTTATGATGTCATCGGATGAGGCGTGTTTGATTGGCCGAGTGATGAATGGTGTCGAGGATGAATGGCTGCTGAGCTGAGCTGAGTAGTAAGCTGGCAATTACCTGAGAGAGAGAGAGAAAGAGAGAGAGAGAGAGAGAGAGAGAGAGAGAGAGAGAGGGAGGGATGGGGGAGAGAGGGGGACGTGATGCAATCAGACGAGAAAACAAATCCGGCAAAGATCCGATCTGATCTGATCTGATCTGATCTGTTTGGCCACACGAGCTCATAAAAGCATCTTTTCCTGCTGAGTGGAGGTGAAAGATGTCTGCAGTCGACACTGAGACACTGAAACCACCAGGAAGCACTGATGTCCTGTAAAAGTTCTCTATGGAGACATCTGGGAGTCTTTACAGGAGAACTCCACTAGTTATAAATCTGGGCTCTATTTCTGTACATCCTGGTGTCTGAGTGACTGGTAGGTAGTAAAAGTGTTGGAACTGGTCCAGTAGATCACCTCAGCCAGCAGCCACCAAACGGGCTGCAATGGCTGCAACGTGATCCTTTGGGACAACTGCACCTGATCACAGTAGATCCACTAAAAGAGCTTGTTTGATCCACTGACAGGCTCAGAGTGTTATTCTAAGTGTGTGACAGCATCATGGAAAGGATCCCTACAGAGAGAGACCTGGAAGATCCTTTTGGTTTAACCACAAACAGCACACACACCAGACTACATTCACTAAAACAGGGATTTTAGAAGGTATTTGCTGACCTACTTCTGTCTCATCAGTTACTTGGTTTTTGTTATTTTGTGACGTTCGTGTTTCAAACTGTTACTTCAGATCCAGCACAACATTTGTGTGACACATAATGGCACAAACAAACTAGCCAATAGAGGCAGCAGCAGAGCAGCAGCTCCTGAGTCCTGTTCTCTAAAATCCCTGTTTTAGTGAATGTAGTCTGGTGTGTGTGCTGTTTGTGGTTAAACCAAAAGGATCTTCCAGGTCTCTCTCTGTAGGGATCCTTTCCATGATGCTGTCACACGCTAACAACGATAACTTCTGTCACTTTCTACTCCAGTACTACATTTATTTAACAGCTGTACTTACTTTGAATAATTTGAACGTGTTGAGCTTTGGACTGATGCTCTGCCTCACTGTGACATTTGTTTTTTATATAAATACAGTTCCTGCTCTGGTCCTGATGGAGACACGTTTAGACACATTTCAGTGTCCCGTCTGCCATTTTGATGAGATATTGTTCGCTGTGTTGAGGTGAAATGTAGTTTAGGTCGCAATCACCACAACTCCCCCGCCACCCCCTCCTCTGAACCAATCACATCATCGTCATAGCAACAGGTTGATCCAGCCAGGCACCAATCAACCTCCTGCTACGAGAATCTCTGTGTGTGTGTGAGAGAGAGAGAGGTTATGTATGTTTGGAAGCTGAAACTAAAACTAAACTGAAGAGGAAGACAACGATGCCGACCCCCTCTGAGCCAATCAGCATCCAGCTCGTCGCTTTGTTTTGACCTTATTACGGCGCCCCCTGCTGAGTGACCACACTCCTTTTTAGAGACTGTCATGCTCCTGATCAATCTAGGACAGATAGATAATAAGAAACAAAGTGTACGGTAAAGATATCAACTTTGAGTTAAGTTCTCATGCAGCAAAAAACTGAAGCTTTACTTAGTAGTAGGTCCACTAAAAGAGCTTGTTTGATCCACTGACAGGCTCAGAGTGTTATTCTAAGTGTGTGACAGCATGATGGAAAGGATCCCTACAGAGAGAGACCTGGAAGATCCTTTTGGTTTAACCACAAACAGCACACACACCAGACTACATTCACTAAAACAGGGATTTTAGAGAACAGGACACAGGAGCTGCTGGTTTGCTGCTGCCTCTATTGGCTAGTTTATTTGTGCCATTATGTGTCACACAAATATTGTGCTGGATCTGAAGTAACAGTTTGAAACACAAACATCACACAATAACAAAAACAAAGTAACTGATGGAGACAGAAGTAGGTCAGCAAATACCTTCTAAAATCCCTGTTTTAGTGAATGTAGTCTGGTGTGTGTGTATATTTACATACTTTTTTTAAACGTCCTCATCTTATTTCTGCTGCAGCAACACCTGAATTCCTCCTGTGGGTGATCGATAAAGGATCGTCTCATCCCGTCATATGTTATTGAAGGCTGCAGCGTTGATATTGATCTGTTTTCTGTCTCTCAGTGTTCTTACGTCCCCCCCTGTGAGAGGGACAACCAGAAGAACAAGGACAGCGTTCTGTGGTGGGAAGATTACTTCACCAAAGAGGTCAGCAGCCAGGCCTTCACCTGCTTCTTCAACCAGCAGAGGAGGTGAGACACACACACAGGGAGACAGACACACAGACACACAGAGAGACAGACACACAGGGAGAGAGACAGACAGACAGGGAGAGAGACACACAGGGAGACAGACAGACAGAGACAGAGAGACAGACACACAGAGAGAGAGACAGACACACACACAGGGAGAGAGACAGACACACAGGGAGACAGACAGACAGACAGACACACAGACAGACACACAGAGAGAGAGACAGACAGAGACACACAGACAGACAGAGACACACACACACACACACAGACAGACACACAGACACACAGACACACACACACACACACACACACACAGACAGACACACACAGACACACAGACAGACAGACAGACACACAGACACACACACACACACACACACACACACAGACAGACACACACACAGACACACACACACACACACACACACACACACACACAGACAGACACACACACAGACACACACACACACACACACACACACACACACACACAGACACACACACACACACACACACACAGACAGACACACACACAGACACACACACACACACACACACAGACACACACACACACACACACACACACACACACAGACAGACAGACACACACACACACACACACACACACACACACACACACACACACACAGACACACACACACACACACACACACACACACACATGTCCGTTGTCTACTTGAAGGTGTGAACCAGATAAATTGGAAGCTGCAGATGTGTGATGCTGTGAAATTTACCTTAGTGACACATCATTGTTACCACGGAGATCACAGACGGCCTGCAGCATCACATGGGCGTCTCTTTTTTTTTATCACAGATCCTTTTTTCACTTCTCAATCCGCCGCCCGCGACCTTTTAGGGTCTTTTAGCTCCGTGTCATGACGGAGAACTTTCTCAGCTGTGGAGCAGCACGACGGGAGGATGTCTCAGACGCAGAGAAGCTCCGTCATCGTGTTTTAAGTTGTTTGTCGGGAGGTCGGCTGACAGTGGAGCTCGCTAAATATCTGCCTCTCTGGAACTACAACTCCCACTGTGCATTTCAGCAAGAGAACATTATACTTTGTAACGTCTTTTCAACATAGATATGTGAGACTGTCCTCTCTCCTTCAGTAAACGTGTAGGAAAACAGGCCGTTTAGATTTGGCTCCCATTATGATGTCATAAGGGGATCTGTTGATCACGTGACCTCCTCCGGCCCCACAGGAAGTGCTCCGGGCTTTGAGCCGTGTGACTACAACAATGGCGTCCGTCATGTGACACCGTTGGGCCCAAAGAGGCTTTATGTCTCTCTTTATTTGTCTCTCCATTGTTTTTGCAACATTAAATCACCAAAACATAAAACAATAAAGCTAAAATAAATGTGTGACACACTGAATCAACAGGAACATTAAATGTGATGTGAATGTAATCAATTAATTAATAAAACTAAGGCAGGTTGAAAGTTTATTACCAATAACTCAGTGTAGAAATACTGAATTATAAAGAAACCATTCGATTCTGCGTCCTGAGTTATTCTATTTATTACTATTCTTTGATATATTCTGTAAACCCAGAACCACTATATATAATTCATATTCAATTCAATCAACATAATTTCTTAAAAATGAGTTCATGCCTGATTGATTGATCATGTGAAGATTGTTTGATTGATTAAAATGCAGAAAATACAACAAAAAAAGAAGAAACAACTTTTCTTTTAAACAATAAAATTAATTTATGTAATTTTCTTAATAAAAAATACTTTTGAATACTTACAACACTCAAGTGAAAAACTTGACTGAACTTTTATAGTTTTTATCCACCGACTGATGATAAATATATACCAATATCAATCAATATAATCAATATAATCAATATCAATACATGTCCTCACTCTGAATGTACATGTTGTTATTAGTAGTAGTGGTATTATTTGTATCATTACTTTATTCTTATTCTTTTGGAGCTGTGTGTAACAAAAAGCAATTTCCCCCTGGGGATTATTAGAGTAAATCTGATTCTGATCAATCAATCAATCAATCAATCACAGGTTATTAATACAGGCCTCTACAGCGGCACTAAAAAACAACCCTAAAATATATATAATACATACATCTAACAGTGTAAACATGAAAACCAAAATAAAATAAAATGTCACCAGGTATTAAAATCCAAACACCAGAATTTATGAAGAATCAATAAGTGAAATGATCCAGAACCATCAGATCCAACAGGGAGACGTTCTGAGTTCAGAGTTCAAAGTATTCGTCAGTACTTTTACTCTGGATGTGAATAAGACAAGAGGAGTAAGAGGAGAGTTATCAGCCGATCAGAGTATTCAGGTTACGTCGCCTCGTTTCCTGCTGTGACCGAAAACTGATGAGACGGAGAAGAACGAGAGAGAGGGGAGAGAGAGAGAGAGAGAGAGACAGAGAGAGAGAGAGAGAGAGAGAGAGAGAGAGAGAGACAGAGAGAGAGAGAGAGAGAGACAGAGGAGAGAGACAGAGAGAGAGAGAGAGAGAGAGAGAGAGAGAGAGAGAGAGAGAGAGAGACAGAGAGAGAGAGAGAGAGAGAGAGACAGAGAGAGAGAGAGACAGAGAGAGAGAGAGAGAGAGAGAGACAGAGAGAGAGACAGAGAGAGAGAGAGAGAGACAGAGAGAGAGAGAGAGAGAGAGAGAGAGACAGAGAGAGAGAGAGAGAGAGAGAGAGAGAGAACAGAGAGAGAGAGGAGAGAGAGAGACAGAGAGAGAGACAGAGAGAGAGAGACAGAGAGAGAGAGAGACAGAGAGAGAGAGAGAGACAGAGAGAGAGAGACAGAGAGAGAGAGAGACAGAGAGAGAGAGAGAGACAGAGAGAGAGACAGAGAGAGAGAGAGAGAGACAGAGAGAGAAGAGACAGAGAGAGACAGAGAGAGAGAGACAGAGAGAGAGAGAGAGACAGAGAGAGAGAGAGAGAGAGAGAGAGAGAGACAGAGAGACAGAGAGAGAGAGAGAGACAGAGAGAGACAGAGAGAGACAGAGAGAGAGAGAGAGAGAGAGACAGAGAGAGAGACAGAGAGAGAGAGACAGAGAGAGAGAGAGACAGAGAGAGAGAGAGAGACAGAGAGAGAGAGAGAGAGAGAGACAGAGAGAGAGAGAGAGACAGAGAGAGAGACAGAGAGAGAGACAGAGAGAGAGAGAGAGAGACAGAGAGAGAGAGACAGAGAGAGACAGAGAGAGAGAGACAGAGAGAGAGAGCAGAGAGAGAGAGAGAGACAGAGAGAGAGACAGAGAGAGAGAGAAGAGAGAGAGTGAAGAGAGAGAGAGAGAGAGACAGAGAGAGAGACAGAGAGAGAGAGACAAGAGAGAGAGAGACAGAGAGAGACAGATGAGAGAGAGAGAGAGAGACAGAGAGAGACAGAGAGAGAGAGAGAGACCAGAGACAGAGAGAGACAGAGAGAGAGAGAGAGAGAGAGAGACAGAGAGAGAGAGAGAGAGAGGAGGAGAGAGAGAGGAGACAGAGAGAGGAGACAGAGAGAGACAGAGAGAGAGAGAGAGAGACAGAGAGAGAGAGAGAGAGAGAGAGACAGAGAGAGAGAGAGAGAGAGACAGAGAGAGACAGAGAGAGAGACAGAGAGAGAGACAGAGAGAGAGAGAGAGAGAGAGACAGAGAGAGAGACAGAGAGAGAGAGACAGAGAGAGAGAGAGAGAGACAGAGAGACAGAGAGAGAGAGAGAGAGAGAGAAGAGAGATGAGAGGAGAGCAGAGAGATCTCCTTTAGCGTGTCGGCTTAATCCTCCTATTATCCACAGGCGGCGCTTCACCTGTGTGACCTTGGCTGGTTTTATCTTTATCTGTGCTATGCAGAAGCATCGGGACGAGGGAAACGCTGCCTCATAACTGACGGCCCGCTGGGACGCCACAGATGAGGAGAGCAAAGAACCGGAGCACTCGAAGGGTTTTAAAAAGAAATACATTAAAAGAAAGGTGGAGAAAAAGTGCAGGGAGGTTAGAGATAAATATTCTGCTGGTGTCCTTCAACAACTGTTTGTTCTTAAATAAGAACTGATTCTTCTTCTGTGACTTTTACTACAAACAACAAAGTGAAAATACTTCTCAATACTTCCTCGTCTCCTTCCCTCCATCCTTCCTTCCCTCTTTCCTTCCCCCTTTCCTTCCTTCCTTCCTTCCATGTTTCCATATTTTGTTCTCTCGTCTCTCCACCCTTCCTTCCTTATTGCCTTCCCCCTTTCCCTCCATCCTTCCTTCCATGCTTCCTTATTTTGTTCCCTCATCTTTCCATCCTTCCTTCCTTCCTTTCCTCCTTCCTTCCATGTTTCCTTATTTTGTTCCCTCATCTCTCCATCCTTCCTTCCTTCCCTCCATCCTTCCTTCCATGCTTCCTTATTTTGTTCCCTCATCTCTCCATCCTTTCCTTCCTTCCTTGGTGGAGGTGGAGCTCATCTTGAACTGTTTAGTATCAAACTGCAGCTGATGTCGTTTCTAAAAAACAGAAATAATAAACTCCACTCTTACTAATTTTGTCTTCACTTTTTGTCCTCTGATTTCAGGCCCGACGACGTGTTGTGGCGTCGCTCCCACGACACCAGCGTCCTGCTGCACTGCGTCCTCTGGCCGATGGTGTCGCTCCTCCTGGGCACGCTCATCGTGCTCCTGACGGTGTGCGCTCGCTCCCTGGCCGTGCGAGCCGAGGCCCTCCAGAAGAGGAAATGCTCCTACGAGGTGTGCCAAGACCTGTCCTCCGTGCCCTCGGACCGCCGCGGCAACAACAAGGCCGAAGACCCCCTCGCGACGAACTCTGACCCCGAACTGTCGTCGCCAACAAGGACCCTGCCGCTGTTCGCGGTGCCGGTGCGACGCCGCGATCGGGAACACTAAGAGGAAGCAGGAAGCTGTTTTCCCGTCACCAGATTGAATCCGTTAGGATGCTGACGAGCTGGTGGGCGAAGTCGACTAACTGGCTGAGGACGCCGCCAACAGCCCACCGCTGTCTGGCGTGGTTTGTATGAAAAACCAGGGGTACGAACACAGGACGAGGGGGAACTCCACCCTGCTTCCTGTGGATTTCAGCACCTTTCCCCTGATTTAAAGCTCAACAAACTCTGCTGAGTGGAATCTTCTGGTTATAATCAGACGGTAGTGCTGTGATAGACGGTACAGTGAGTCCAACATAAGGACTGACACATGCAGCTGCTCCTAACTGTAGCTCTTCTGTTCACCTAGTTTTCCCTTTGAGTCCCAGTAGCCATAACTGTTGATCAATAGAGAGCCAAAGTCCTGACTCCTCCTCAGGCTAGCCTCCCCTCCTCCTTCCTTCCCTCATCGAGGCTTTCTTCCATCCATCTTTCTTAAAAAACAAACATGTACGTCACATGTTAGAATATAAATCAGTGTCTCTGATTGCACAATATTCATTTGTGAGCTTCCTTAGCATCAGTGTCTTATCATATCCATAATATCCACCTGTGCGCTCTTAATGTTTAATCTATACACCTTTTCAGTTGTGATGTCTTGTTCTGTATTCATATAATTATTTTGCTGTCTTATAATCAGCGCTGAATGAGGTATTCAGATCCTTTTACTCAAGACAGTTACCTAAAAATAGTCTCAAGCAAAATGCATTTAAAGTCTCTAAAGTAAAGAATTATTATTCAATGATGCGTTAGTGTGAGAGAGCAGCATGAAACTGTTGGAGCTGCTTCAGGTGGAGAACTGCCTTAAATACAGTTAGATGGTTTAGAGAGGAGAGAAGTAAAAACAATAGATAAAAATCAGAAGAAACACAATATTAAAAACAGCAGTAAAACACTAAATGTAATTTTTTTTAAAACAAAACAAATGCAAACATGTAAAACTAATAAACAGAAATAAGTTAAAGAAAACAGTCAGTTTGTAATATTTCACTCTGAAATCACAGAAAAAGTAGAAAAATTCTCCAAATAGACACTTAAGAAAGGAGCAGTACGTCAAAACTGCAGGTAAATTAAGTAATTAAGTAAAAATACTTGGTTTCTTGCTTGTAAACAAAAAAAGAAAAGGAAATGGACAAATAGCCGACAAACAGAAAACAGGAAAAGGGGAAATTAGAAATAGCAAACAGGAGACTGATTGGAGGTGAATTTGAATAATTGAACTGACTTTATCATTTATTTATGTATTCAAATGCACCGTTGAGTCATCAGAGGAACCATCAGAGGCTCCTGGTTAATGATGTGAGAGTCTTTGAACCACGAAGGTGTTTGCAGACAGCAGGAACCGACCACAGGCCCTGATGAACTTCCCTTCAGCTCAAACCAGAGCAGAAACCACATCCACGTGTGGAGGTGGAGTCGATGTGACGGAGCCAACAGTTTAAAAAAGTAGAGACGCACTGATTAACGGATCAGAAATTTAATTGGTAACTAATCTGAGAATTAAAAACCGTTTCCTGGCTGCAGCTTCTGCATGCTGCTTTTCCTTTGAATGATTTTAACATATTTTTTATTGATTTTGAGGTTTTGCCTGTTGGTTGGACAGATTAAACATCGTGAAGGAGTCGCTTTGGGCTCTGAAATAAGAGTTATTAGTTAGAACTACATTTTCCTCATTCTACTTTTACGTAAGAATGATTTTAAATGCAGGACTTTTACTGGTATTTTTTACAGTATTAGTCCCTTTACTCGAGTTAAAGGATCTGAATACTCCCTCCAGCTCTTCCTGTCATGAACTATACAGCAGCCATGTTAAAACCGGTCGTATTTCAAAATCTTGTAGCTCCACTGCTCCTGTTAACTGGCAGCACGACGACAATCCTTCACCTTTTACCTGATGCTCTCCAGCCGCTCCTCTGGGTTTTAACACGCAAACTAAACATAAGGGAGAAATACTGAATCCTGTTAAAGCTTTAGCCAGACGGTCACTATTCAGCTATTTACTTCTGGTCCCTGTTGAATGTTTTAGTTACAGGAGTTAAATCCAGTTGACTCCGATGTAGGATCAGCTGTCAAAGTAGATTATTTATCTGTTTTATTATTGTCAGTTTTCAGTTGTAGTTTGGTTAAGTTTAGGCACCAAAACTACAAGGTTAGCTTTACGAAATGATCATAGGTAAATGATATTAAACACAAAGCATACAGCATGCAAATAGTATTTTTGGCTGCTTACACGCAGGTGAAAGGCAGCGCTCCTTGGTGCAGTTTCACTGAAAATGTGAAGGAAGAAGAAGAAATCTGTCTGTTTTTAGTCCTATGGCCGTCTGACTCGACGTGATAAATGATGTTGACACTAAGCAGCCATGTCGGGAAATCAGATGAACAGTCGAACTGGTTGAAAGAACAAGACGGCCGAGCAAAAGTTCGTCCAGAAATCCAACAACTAGAACAAAGATCGTCTCTTTGACGACAATCTGTGTGACAGAAATTCAGCCCAAGTTTAGGATTAGCCACGGACGAGCAACAGGCCTCCAAACAACCAGAGCATCACTGAAGTCTGATTTAGGAGATAATGACAGGACGTCAAACCTGTAGTTTGATCGGTGGTTGTTGAACAGACGTGTTGTTGGTCAGTAAACGCTGTGGAAGAGGTCGTGACGGCCTCGGGGTAAAAACAACACATGGCCGAGCGCCCAGAGGCCTTTTCAGACGTGGCCCTCCGCAGTAATGAGGACAAAATCTAGACCACGTGAATAAACCAGGATGTTTTTGACCCCATTTATCACTGGGTCACTTCATGTGTCTCAGAAGGCTTCCTCATCTCCAAAAAGTGTAAATCCATCACAGACGTTTTCAGGACAGATTGAAAACTCAGTCCATCGGGATCAATCAGGGACTGGTGCTGTGCCGATGGTCCGCTAAAACCCCAATAGTCCAAAAAATGTCCCACTGGACTGAAAGCCTGTCTGTCCAACAGCCCGCTATCTAACTGTAACCCCAGAGAAACTGAACCAATAGATGATAAAGGTCATAGCCACCACCAGGTCCCAAAATCAGTCCTTCAGTTAGATAAATAGATATTTAAATAATAAAAATATTCAAATAATTAGATATCTAAAGTCATCTAAGCTTACGGCTGCCCAGCAAAGGTTTTAAAGAGTTAGCATCTTAAGGCAGGTACATTTGAGTGTCGTCTGCATAAGTCAGAGTATAAAAGCATGTTTTTGTCGCCCCTCAGAGGCTGATGAAGGATTAGTTTTGGGTTTAATTTGCCTCCTTCTGGTCTGTTACTGGAGCCGGACGTGGTGGTGGTGGTGGTGGTGGTGGTGGTGGTGGTGGTAGCACCAAAAATGCACGCCGCAGTAACCCCGGGAGTCCGAATGGCGTCATACCAGGATCATCATGCAGCATTTTGTTTGGTTAAACACCATCAAGTTCCTGATTCCTGCACAATAATCTCTCGTTTCAGCACGGTCACTTATTTCTTTAAAGTTTTTTAATACAAGAGAAGCAGAACTTGTTTTAAGTTCAACTTTCAAAGGCTGCGTTTGAGACTAAATGACTTTTCTGCCACGCAGCAGAGTTAACAGTAGATCTGCTATCACCAAACATGATTCATCCTGCATCAGAGGGAGTTTTTCATCTTCAAGTGTTGTCTCCAAATTCGTACCACCACCACCACCACATCAGCGGTCTAAAAATTGCCTACGTGTTGCCTAGCAACGGCCGCGAGGCAGAGTGATGTCGCTGCCAATGAAAAGTGAAACAGCCGAAACTTCTTTTCTGTGTGTGAGCTGACTGTTGTTGTGAATCCATCTGTTCCTCCTCAGGTTCGGCCGTGAGCTTCATCACCATGACGTGATTGATTGTTGCTGCTGTAGCGAAGTTTGTTTGTGCGGCTCCTCGAGGAAAAGTTTAGTTCTGCGTCTTAGATTTGTTCTGTTGATTTGAGCTGGAGCAGAAATGAGGTTAATTTAGCCTGTCCTTAGCAACGTTCAACTGAAAACAGACTGAATGTAAAATGTTCTTTATTTGTTTCTCCTGTGCAGAATCAGTGTTTTCAAGTTTCATTATGGTTGAATGACAATAGTTTATATACAGTATATGGTAAAAACTCAACCAGACCCATAAACAAACAAGTTAATCACCTTGTTTTACTTGCAGACCTTCATCTAAGTAAAGATGGACCCCTTCGTCTGCACATGATGGACACCTCAAAGGGCGTTACCATCCCAATATGTTCGTATGCAATGGAAACGCTGTTCACTACTCTCGTAAATAGGACGGATCAAAGATGCGACGTGGTAACAGGAGATATTTCTAGTCCGCTCAGCTTATAGATCCCTTTGGCTCAGCTGTTAGCGAGAAAGCTAACATGATGCTAGCATGATTCAACACAGTAAACAGTAAATATAATTTCACAGCATGTTTAACAACAGCAGCAGCAGCTAACCAGCTGTGTCACTGTCCCCAAATCAATTTGAAAGCTTTCACAAACTATTGATCGGCCCCATGCGTAATGCTACTGTAGCAGCTAAGCTAGCTCGTAAACAGAGGCTCTGTCCATGTCCCTGTTGCTATGGTTACTCATTTAGTCAATGTATTAATGGGCCAATGTATTAATGGACACCCAGCAGCCAATCAGAGTGCAGTATTCATCCAGACCACTTATTGATCTATCTAATGTTCACCATAGGTTTGTGTAAGAAGCTTCCTGCACTTAAACACTTTAACCTCTTAAGACCCGAGCTCTTGTTTGATATGCATTTTTTATTTCTCCTTGCTATTTGGGCTTATTGGACCCTGATAAGTATAAAACCTAAGCATCATCTTTGTACATGGTGTAGTTTTAGAGAAACATTATGTCCACATATGTGGACAATCGGTCTTAATTTCCAGAAAACACAATAAAGTCACCTTTGTGCAAAACTCTTTATTTCCACCCTGAACATAGCAGTTTTTTTTTCCTGACTGCTTTTGCATGTATTTATAACACATACAAAACATATTTTGAACATGTTTTGAGAATCACGGTGCAAAAAAAACAATATGAAATATCAACAATGTTTGTCCATACGGCCCCAGCTAAGCAGAATTAACTACTATGGTAATATAACCCAACATGTGATGGTCTTTAGAGGTTAAACACCGTTTTCCAAAGAAAATGTGGAGAATTAAGTCGCATTTTTACGACATGACGGGACATTTAGAGGCATCTGGAAAGAGTTCAAGTGAGCTGGATATAGAAGAAGAAAACTGAACTGATGTGTAGCTTCATGATGTAGCTTCTCAAACAAAAGTCATTAGTTCCTCTCTCTTTCTCCACCTTTCCTCTTTTTTCATCTTCTTTATTACTTTTATCTCATTTCTCCTCTTCATGCTATTTTCCTTTCAATTTTTGTTCCGCTAAAACTTCAGCTTTGGCAAAATCAACGACACGCAAATGAAAACAAAGAGACACTTTAATCAGACTCCTTCCTGCAGGGACCTGTTTCCCTGTTTCACTAATATTTCACTAAACGAGGTTTCAGTGTGTTTCAGCTCTTGTAAACTGTGTAAAAGCCATCATGTTGTTCTTTCTCTGGCTCTGCCCTCTCGCCGTCTGTACTCTCCAAAGAAAATGTAGCTCCACAGTAGCACTTTTGTGTATTTTTATGAGACTTAGCGAGCTGTTGTCGTCTTTCCGTCCCAGATGAGTAATGTTAGGTTTTATATCTAAAGCCATATGCTGAGCTGTGAACCGCAGTAGCAATTAAACGCTGTATTTCGCTTCTTCACCACAAAACAGAAAATGTTTAAATATAATCTTGCAGACGTGGTGTCGCATTTACTGAGATTTTAATTGATTTTCTGATTTATTTTCTCCCCTGAGTTAATTGTAAGATTGGTTGCCATGGAGGAAAATATGTCTGTTAGTTACTTTAACTGTTTAATTTCTTGTATTAACATCATTCTTCTTGTCGTTTATACCACACCTTTGTACTCTGCACTGTGTTGTCTGCAGGTGTGTTGTCGTCCTTCATGTCTGAACCTCAGCTGTGTACCATGTGACCCAGGTAGCCGCTTTGCCGTGTTTTAACGATAACGATGATAACTATAGTGCCTGATAGAGATCTTTAAATAAAAACACATTTTGTCTTCAAACTGAGTTTCACTGCAGCCTTTCCTGCTCGTCCACTTCCAGGACTCAGTTACATTTATTTACTTTATTCATACATTTATTTACTTTCAGTTTCATTCTTGTGAATATGTGGAACCTGCAAAGAGGGAAATAGATGATTTGACAAAAAACTCTTTAAATAAAAGTCAATTTAGATGCACCAGGATTAAATCCCATATCGCTGATCTCTGGTTTGTTCCTACGTCAAGTCCTGAAAAAGATCCTGTTAGAAGGGTTTTATGGCTACATGCTACATGCTAATGCTACATGTTAGTGTGTGAAACAAGTCACCTGTCCTATGTGACGTTGTGTTAGCTTGGCTTATTTTAGGGGCGCAAAGCCAAAAACCAATAACTGCATGAAAATCCAACAGCTGTTAAAGAACAGGTTGTTGTAGGTCTGGGTTCAGGCAAATCTTAACTTGTCGGCCATAAGCTAACGTTAGCTAGGTCGGCCGTCAGAGCACAGTGCTAATGCTAGCTAGCATACTGTTAGCAGAGCAGGACTGATCCTGTAGAGGTAATCTGCTCACCTGGAGACTCAATAAGGTAAAAACAGGGGGGGTCACTGATGGACCCTCAGACCACTGGGGGGGTCACTGATGGACCCTCAGACCACTGGGGGGTCACTGATGGACCTTATTGCCCAGCCTGGTGCTGGAGGATGAAGGGACGTGACCGAAGGTGGATCAAACTAACACACTGTTTCCCATAAAGTTGGACTAAAATGTTTTTCACCTCTTCTCATGAAATGATTGTGACAATGTGATTTATTCTTGATAAATAAAGTTTATATCTTCTCAACTTTATTGATCAAACTCTTCCAAACAGATCACAGTGAAACTTAAACCAAACTGTGTAATCAGGCTTTAACAACATCGGGGGTATTGAACAATTATTCCAACTTCATGGGCGACAGTGTGTTTTCTGTGTATCTTCCTCTTTCAGCCCAACATGATGTCTTCAAGTCATTTACACAGTAACATCATTCAGTTGGTTTACCGTAAGTGTTGTTTGTTTTCCCCCAGAAAGGGGGCGGGACAAGACGAGTGATCAATACACCAAACAACAACAGTGGGTTAAAACGACCAGTGTTAACATGGCGACCTCTAGTGATGATGTCACCACGGTGACGTCAGGTGATGCACCAGTACGTTAATGCTGATAAAGGACTTTTCTGACTAATCACGCCACATGAACACACCATAAAAACACTACTACTACAATATCTACAGCGGCCTAACAATCAAATCAGATCAAACCGTCCTGGAAACACTGCAGAGAAGCTACAGGAAAGAAAAACAAGGAAAAGAGGAGAAAGGTAATGAAAAGGTGGAGAGAGGGAGAAGCTGTGGATGTTTACGATGGATGTTGGTTTGTTTCCTTTCATCTGCCCTCCCTCTAACCTCATCTTTGTTCTTTCATTCACAAAAATCCAATCAAAATGGAGAGTTCAATGGTCCTCAGGCAAGAGGACACACACACACACACACACACACACACACACACACACACACTTGTACAGCCTGAGTCAGACCTCTTGTTCTTTGTAATCAATGAATATTCAATGACTCTTTAACACACACACATTGATCCTCCCTCACCTTGGACAGCAGTGTTAATACCAATCTATCACAACACTGTTAAACACAAACACACACTCTCCCACTGACTTAACGGTACAATGTGAACATATTTGTATTTTATTTAACTGTTTTACTGCACGACATTTATCTATTTTAGCTTTAGTTACTTTTCTATTAACAAATGTATCAACAAAAAAATAAAATAGCTAAATTAATTAAAAAAAATTAAATAAAATATATATTTTATCATCAATTAATTGAATTGATTCTTAGATGAATAAAATCTAGTGAATATATTATAAAGAATAGAAAATAAATCCAGCAAATAGGTCAAATAAAATAGATACATGTGTATATGTACAATAAAAATAAATGGTGAAACACTGGACAATGTGATCAATAGTTAGGAATAAAAATGAAAATAAAGAAAACTAATCCACAATGTTGACAGTATTTATCTGTATTTTAGACAAACAGGCCCTCAACAAGTCACTTAACAGTATAGACAGTATATTGTGTTATTGTCACACCTCTGTGTGGTTTATTATTACTCGTACATAAGTCTCTTATTACTAAAAGTATAATATTAACATTAGTATAACTCATTTATACTCATATTATTTCTGAGCTTCTTATGTTTGTTTATAGAAATGTCATCAAATTATTATTTATTTATTAATTTAATGAGCCGGTATGACCATAGACTGTATAAAAGATTTGATAAGAGATATCTATATTGTCAAAAATATATATAAGATAATAATATTAGAAATAATGATGAAATATTGATAAAGGATCTTCTGTGGGTCTGACAGATTGTTTTAACAATGAGGGAAATGTAAGCGGTGAAACAGCGCCCCCTGGATCGTAATGTGAAACGTTAATGAAAAGCCGCTAACAGCGTGTGGCCAAACGGGGTATTGCAGGTCCAGAGTTAAGCTAACCTGTGGAGGAAAACAGGTGAATTTGGCGTCGTTTGATTGCAAAGTGGCGGCTGTCGGTCCGTTGTGGTCATTTTCAGGTAAATTTCACCTCGAAGCAACTTCCAGAGAGTCGTTTGCTAATTGAAATGAACGGGAACGTTGTAGCTAACGCTAGCTAACGGTGGCGGGTTTAGCTACATTCCCCGGTACTATTAACGCTGCTGTTGGACGTTAGCTTCATTTAGCCTAGCCTAGCTTATTTTAGCCTAGCCTAGCTTATTTGTTAGCTTAGCTCAGCAGCAGTATGGCGGTGGACTCCAGCTTCAGGTGCAGTGGAAAACTATGGACAAAGGTGAACCACTTCCTGACGAAGAGGTGAGTAAAATAAATGTTTGTAACTTCAAACCTTTTTATGTTTTTTTTACCACATACTGTAGAGTCCTGGTAGCTAACTGTGTTTGCAGTGGTGGAAAGATTAAAAGATTAGTTAGGAGTAAGTTTTATTGATTAACACACCTGAAAAATGCCTTTTCTTTTGATAAACATCCTTAAATCGTGACCATAAAGCTGCTCTTTCAATATAACTGTGTAAAATATTAGTTTTACTGTCAGCAGTCTGATGTTGAGTTCAGGGCCCGATTCAGCATCACGTACATTTCAGTTTCTAATCCACAGTAAAGACAAAAAACATAAACCCTGAAAAAGTAAAGTAGATTACCAGCCCACACCCACTGCTGGAAATACAACATTTTCTGGCATTTGTGCTTGAAAAAAATGACAAAATTAATTGATCAAAACAGTCAAAATAAATTTCAGTCCATCAAATTTTCAATTATTTGACTAAATGTTGCAGCTGTGTTACCTACAGTATCACAATAGGAGGCGTTTAATTGTCCAACACAGTGGAAACATGTAGAGACATTACGAGGGTTAACAAGTTATTTCTAATATTCTTTACCTACTGGGAAACGTTGCAGAACCAGACAAGTGGCTTAAAATGGAAAAACTCAATACTGCATTCAAAAGATTAATAATAATAATGCTAAAGAAGTTACGTATGAACAAATGTTTTACTTCCAGCTTCTTCAAATGTGATGTTTTGCTGCTTTCCTCAGTCTTGTTCTATAGAGAATTTAATATTTTAGGATGTAATAACAGCAGCTGTAACTTTTCTAATGGCTTAAAGATTATGACTCTATTTGATATTAGATAAATAAAGTACAACAAAGGTGAATCCAACAACAGAACAGACAGCAAATAGGTAAAATAATCTAGTTCCTTCTCATTCAGTCTTGAGTGAGAGCAGCTGTTTTCGTGCTCAGCTGGATTAAAAAGCTGCAGACTCTCTGTGGTCCTTTAACACCTCTGCTGTTTCCTCCTCGTGCCCATAAATATCAGCAACACCACCATCAGCACAACGAGAACCTAATTGAGACCAGTACATCAACTGCTCCCCTCAGTGCTGACATCAACGTTTAACAGTTTGAGGTCACTTCAGGCTTCTTCTTCTTCTCTGTTTTTAAACTTGTGCTGTGTTCAGCAGTGGGTCCCAACCTGTGGGTCAGGACCCCTCAGAGGGCCGCTGGATAAATCTGTACTGTATAAAGTATTAATATACTGTAATATTTAACCTTTTCAGGCCTCTAAAACAACTTAAATGAAACAACTTGAGAGAAATTTACTATTTATTAAAACTAAGGCTTCAATTGATTCTCATTGGTGCATCAGCATAAAAGGTCATGAAGTGATTTCCCAGATTTCTGGACTGGAGACAATTTAGGATCAACTTGTGATGCTTCTGAATTATTATTATTATTTTCATTAGACCTGGAAGATCCTTTTGGTTTAACCACAAACAGCTGTCATCTCGCTCTCTGCACACACACCAGACTACATTCACTAAAACAGGGATTTTACGTTGCAGAACACAAGTCTGCTGCTGCCTCCATCAGTTGGCTTATTGGTGTTTGTTGTGTGACTTTGGCAGTTTAAGGAGTTAGTTCAGACCAAACACAACATTTCTGTAACACACAGTAACACAAACAAACTTAACCGACTGAGGCAGCAGCAGAGCAGCCGTCCCCGTGTTTAGATCTTTTTATCAATGGAGTCTGGCAGCTTTGAAGAGAGCGAAACAGCAGCTGTTTCTGAGCCAAATTCTGTTTAAAAAATAGGGCTCAGGTTTAAAAATCTTGATGTCCCTCTTTGAGAAATTAATTTCTGTCCAGGTGAACGTTCAGATCCTTCAGTAAAAATACTAAAACTGCAGTGTAATACTTCTTTAAAAGTTTCCTGGCGGCTCTGAGTATAATGAGGAAAATGTAGTTACAGTGTTAAAGTAAAACTAGTGGCACAGAAAAGTGGTTTGATCATTTAACATCATCACTGAAGGAAAAGCAGGATTTTGCTGTTGGAGCTCAGTTTGAACTATTTAGTATCAGACTGCAGCTGATTGTTATTCTCTGATTAGTTTCTACATGAATCCATTGTAGTGAGAAATGAGCCAAACAGTCTGAACGTCACCATTATTAAAATCCAGGAAGTGTTTCTACATAAAAAATCATTTGACTAATTGATTCATAGAGTGATGGTTTGGGCTGCACTGGTATCCACTGTCAGGTAGTTTACTTTACAACAAAACACCAGATTTGATAAACTCTGAATATGTTTAGTTTGCTAAAATCTTAACTTGTAAAGTAACTAAAGCTGCCAGTTAACTGTAACGCAGTAAAAACAGTAGAAATGTGAATACTTCAGTGAAGGCATCAGGAGTTGAACACGTGGAGCGTTAACCGTCCTGTTTGGTCGAGTGTGCAGCTTGTTACTAAACTTGTTTCCCACGGCTGTTTGTTCGTCCCTGTCAGGACCAGCTGAAGCTCGTGGGATGATTTCTAACTGTGTTTCCGTATAAATCTCTGCCAGGCCGGAGAGAAGTGGGGGGAGGACGAGCTGGAGGTTTGGTCCGCAGGGACTCGGGCTCAGCTCGGCCTCTCTGACGGGGGCTCCTCTAAGCTCTTAAACCCCGATAGCTGCTGTATGTGGGTTACCCAGTTCTGCTGCGGCCTCGCCGTGCCCTAGATCAATATGGAAATCAGAAGTTTGAAAATCAGCTCCACAGATGCAGAGCAGAAGAAGTGGATGGAGGTTTTTCTGTGCCGTGGTAAATGTATTTATACAGCACCTGTCAGACACACAAACATTAGATGACACGTAAAAGATAATAAAAGCAGAAGAAAATAAATAAGAGAAGAAGACAATAAAAGCACGTGGATAAATAGTTAGAGAGTAAACAAAGTCATGGAGCTCTATTATTAAAACAGTAAACAGTGGTGTTTTACGGCCTGATTTAAACAGCTCAGGTGTTCAGGAAGCTCGTTCCACAGGTGAGGAGCGCAGAAACGCTGAGGCAGTAATGTTCCCGACTCTGAAGTGTCACGACGACCTTCGACAAGTGCAGCTAATATTATAATAAGTAATAACACAGTTGGTGTTCTAACTCTTACGTAACTTATTCTATAATATTATTTTAAAATGTTTTCAACATTAATGTTTCACACAGAAACAAAGAGACAAACACATAAACGTAGTTTGGCAGCTTTTTTTAATGATCACTTTTTAATCCAGTGTACAGAGATCTGACAGCAACTTATAAAAACTCTCTAAGGGCTGGGTGATATGTATAAATATATAAATATCTCTATCAGAAGTGTATTTTATTTAATATAATATCACAATATGTAAGCTAATTCATATAATTACTATGTATTACATTATGATTTTATTGATTAAAAACCAGTGATCACATCCTGTAAGAACAGAAATCATTTAAAAACCCTGAACATCTTCCAGCAGTTGAGTCGAACAGAAAGAGAACGTTTACCAAGTATTATTAATAACTTTTAATCATGTTGGCAAATATGAACTTTTCCAATTTTCAAAAATATCTAAAATACGTTCGTCCCAACAGAACTCCATTCATTTATTAGCAAATTTTAAAAATAAAGGGGGAAAATGGGAGTTCCTGGCTTGTATTCATTCACTTTTAAAAATATTTTAATGTTTTAAATTTAGACAGTTTATGAACAACTTAATGAAAGAGTGTAATATGTTTAATAGTATTTCTTTTTTTTTTTTTAGAAATAAACATTTTAAAAGCAGAGGTCACAGTAAACTTACAGTCTGAACACAGCAGGCTACAGTGTTTTCATAACGGCTGAATAGAGTTGACATACAGTGTGTATTCATTATCGTATAAAAAAAGAGTATTACACCAATATTTACATACAGCAATATGTGTAACGTTTTAAATAACCAGCTTATATGGAGCAGTGAGTGAGAACATAGTTATAATAGAACAAATACATGGCTCTTTCCTTCCCTGTGATCAGTCGGTTACATTAAGGTTCAATAACCACCGACGACCTGAGATCAACGTTAACGAATGTGACTCTTTGTTTTCAGTCAGTGTTGTTTTTTATTTCTTAAAGTCAAAAACTGGACAAAATATTAGAAGCTAATTAAAGTGTGAAGAGTTCATTTGCAAAAACAAACAAGAGTTTTGAGTTGTTTTTAAATTTGTAGTGCGTTCTGAAACATAAATGTGTTTCTTGAACACAACCCAGTGAATCTGTTGAGCGAATAAGAACGCAGTATTCAGGTCAGGTGACTCAGGTGAAGTTCCTGTATCTCCCTCGGGGCGTTAAAAGAAGAGGAAAGGTGAAACTTCTTCACATAAGGCAGCCAAAACAAAGGGTCTGACATGGAAACGATGATCTTTTAACCAGATTTTAGAAGATACGGTCTTTAGAAATGTTAAATATCGACATGAAACAGACATTAAAAGTGAAGTTATCTTAGTTAAAGTTAGTAAATTACATGTTTACCCAAAATGAAGACATCTGTTTTTTGCAAATGAACTCTTGGTGTGTTCTTCGTTTTAATGAGTCACAGATTGTTTAAAGCTTCGTTTTATTGTCTGTAATTTTGTCAGCCAATAATCTCTCCAATCATTTGTCATCTTTACTTTCTTATTTTTAATTTTAGTTTTTGTCCTGACGTTCAGCCAACGCAGAGACGTTTCTTCTTGTGATCAGATGACCGTCGTCTGTTCAGCGTCCGGTGTAGATGAAATCTGAGGAGACGCCAAAACAAGTTTAAAACTCAAAAGATCTGCAGCGACACATTTCCCCTCTTTTAATATTATAAATAACAATCACAGATGTTCTCACTTGAACCGGTCGATTTTAAAACCACACCTTGTAAATATATTCATGAAAACGAGCCGCGTTAATGATGTTTATGATTTCAAATGGTCTCGTGTCCGAGTGTCAGGAAGTGGTTAGCTTAGCTTGGCTTAGCTTAGCTTAGCTTAGCTTAGCTTAGCATAGGGACGACTTCACGACGTGTCTGTTAGTAACTCTGAAGAGTTAAAGATGGAGTGTTTGTTCTTCTCACCTCGGCAGTACTCAGGGTTGAAGTTTTCGTAGATGGGGTAGAGAGGATTCTCCTGCTCACTGCGATGTTTTCTGGCTCTCAGGACGTCCCGAACACACTGGTGCAGGAAGGAGTACTGGCACTGCAACACACACACACACACACACATTACTGGATGTACCGCTGTCTTGTCCAGTCCTGTATTTACTGGTGTTTTAGCCTAGCATGGCCTAGTTTTCACTGTTATTTCAGCCCCAGTTTGGTCCAATATTAGCTGCTGTTCTAGCCTTGATTGTCACCAATTTATGCTGCTATTTTAGCCCTGTTTGGTCCAGTATTGTCTAATGTTAGCCCTGGTGTTTAGTGGTATTTCAGCCCTGGTTTGGTCCAGTACTGGTTTGGGTATGAAATGTTTAGCCCTGTTTTAGCCCCAGGCTTTGATCTCTGATGTTGCTCTGTGTCGATAAGGCTGCTGTAGATCTTGATCATGTCTATTTCTAAGTGTTATTAATCGGGGGGGGGGGCACACCTCAGTCTGGACCATGTGCTGGCGGTGCAGGCGGAGGTCGAACACGCAGCCGTACAGGTCGATGGTTCCTTTAGAGTCCAGCTGCTGCAGGACGCGATCCAAGGCGATGAATGTCCCTGTACGGCCAACGCCGGCACTAACACACACACACACACACACACACACACACAGACACACAGACACACACACACACACAGAGGAAACTTTAGTGCCGCTAAAACATCTTTAAGAGTAACTTAAATAGGAAGTCCAACATCTTTTAAGCTGGGCTCTAGTTGTTCATATTTTGGTGTCTAAATGAGTCGGTGCTAAAGCGTCTGACACCATTACGGAAAGGATCCCTACAGAGATCGACCTGTAAGATCATTTTGGTGTAACCACAAACACACCAGACTCCATTCACAAAAACAGTCATTTTAACTGGCAGAGGACTTTGCTGGTCTACCGCTGCCTTGATCGGTTAGTTTTCTTTTGTGTGTTAATGTGACTTTGTGTTGGATACAAACAAATTCACCAGACACAATAACTCAGAAAAACTAACCAACTGAGGCAGCGGTACACCAGCAACTCCTGTACTTTGCAAGGTAAAATTACTGTTTTTGTGAATGGAGTCTGGTGTGTTTGAAAAAGTTAAACCAAAAGGATCTTCCAGGTTTATAATTCCCTGAAATGATTAGAAAAAGTCATTTAATCGACTAACGGAGAGCTTTAGTTAACACATGCCTGAGAACATCCTGAAGTGTCCATTACAAGTTTCCTCTATTAGATTTTTGAGAGGTGTCCCTCTGTCCCACCTGCAGTGTACGACGGTGGCTCCGGTGCTGGGAGATCGGTCCACGTAGTCCCGGACCGTCCTGACGAACTGGATCAGAGACTGGGTGCTCTCTGGGACGCCGTGATCGGGCCACACGGTGTAGTGGAAGTGGCGCAGCACCCGAGGGTAACCGCAGCTGCTCTCCTGTCGGGATTTATTGATGAAGCGTTAGTGAATGAAAACCCGCGACTGGACGAGCAGAAGGTGCAGCTGGAGGCGACGAGCGGGTACCGAGGTGATCTTGAACTCTCTGATGGTCCACTCGGGCAGGACGGACTCCGACAGCATCTGAATGACCAGGTCACCGTAGTACAGCGGCTCTCTGTCCGCGGGCCAGTACTGATCACACTTCACCTGTTCAATACAGTTTGATCAGGCCTGAACTTGTTAGAATCTGATAATTAAACATCGTCTCATCCTTCAGTCTGATTCATAACTTTGTAAAGATGGAATGAGACGTTTTTCACTGTTAAAACTTAGTGGACGAAGTGATTAATTGATGATGATGAAGAAATGTGTCCAACATTGATCATGTTTCAATCTGATCAAAGGGAATTCTGCCTTCTGTAGTTTGGCCGAGGCAAAGACGGAGAAATGGGAAAATCCAGTAGTTAAAAGTTCAACATGTCAGAACTTATTTGAAGAGTCATTTAGTTACTTTCCCGTTTCCCATGATGCACATTAACTTTAGCCATTTCCATCGTTTTCCAGTGAGACTCACCCGTCCTTTCTCCACACACTGCGTCACCATGACGACGTTGTAGACGCCGTGCTCCCAAACCATCCGCCAGAAGTCGTCCTTGGTGCCGGGCAGCGGGCCCTGGGTGGCAATGTACTCCCGGCGGTAGTTATTACCCTGCACACACACACACACATATAGGAGAGGGGCATTAGTGTGTTTTGAGGCTGAGACTAAACTTAGAATTGGGTTAGGATGTTATTGATATCAGCGCCTTCATTGATTGCTTATTGATTCCCTCTGTGGGGAAAAGCAGCTGTTTTATTCCCTCTGATTCTGAACACATCTGTCTTCATCAGGAAGTGAGAGTCTGTGCAGCATTTCTTTTCATCTCGGTAAAGATCTAAATCTGACGTTATTAGAAATGAAAGTTTCCTCTCGGTGCCGCCTGGTTAGGAAGCTGACCGTAGAGTTTATATCATACATTCAATAATTCAGACTGTGATACAAAAGATAAAGATAAAAAATTATATTTACAAGATTCATATCTTTGTAGACTTTTTGGATTTTGGACCAAAGAGACATTTAAAGATGTCGTCCTGCTCTGAGAACTTCTGATTTTTCACCATTTTCTGTCAAATGTAATCACCAAAGCGGTGAATCGATCACAGGCCTAGTAAATATTGGAGGTCGACGATATAGTGGATTCTTAAAAGTCGATATAATAACAGTTTAGAGCCGATCAATCCGCCAATACCCATGATTAACCAGCTCATCTCAGTGAATAAATATGGAGATAAATAGAAATAATCTAGCATGTATAACAATAATAATAACTTTAAATTAAAGGTATTGATTCCTGTCCCTCGGTAGAAGAGGTTACGCTAAAGGAATGTAATTATGTCCTCACAAATATAGAAGTTCAGGTGTGTGTGTGTGTGTGTGTGTGTGTGTGTGTGTGTACGCACAGGTATGTAGCTGGCGTTGATGTAGTCGGAGCAGGGGTCGTCCTCCAGGTAGGACAGCTTCACTCTGGTTGAATCATCTGGAAAAGTGAGAGAGATTCAGACGTCATCAGCTGTGACCCGTTCACACGGCTCGTTAAATCTGTTTTCTACAGCAAGATAAAGATAATAAAGCTTTGTTATAAATAACAAACGGACTAATATCTCAGATTAAAATGTCAAAAAGCCCAAGTGTGACGTCTTTAACTTGTAATTTTAACAGTTTACGATGATCAAACTCTTTTAGATTATAACACTGACGTTTGTCACATTTAACAGCTTCCCTCAGGTTTTGTCCTTTTCCAGGAGAGAATATTTATTAAAATGTTAAATGTCTGTAAATGTGAAGCAGTGACTCAGAGGGAGAAACAGGCCTGATTCATTTTACCATTAGTGTGTAAATGATTCACCTCCAGTCACAACTCACATTATTCTGTTCGTATAGAAAAGTGGCTGATGCTTAATCACTTTATTTAAACTGTGACACTGATAAATACACAAGTGTAAATATAACACAGGTGATCAAATGATGTGAAAACATAAAGGATCTAATGTGGCAATAAATTCATGTTATTAAACATCATTTGTTAACATTGTTCAAATAGAGATCCCACAGTTTTAAAGATGCCAAATATGTCGGGATATTTTATCCTGATTAAATGTTGTAACTGTTGAAATAAAAAAAGACGTCATTACTAACTCTGCAGTGTTGACTATTGATACTTTAAAGGAGACGTATAATTCAAAATACACTTTTTAAAGTGTAAAAGCCTGAAAACTATGACTTTACTTCACTTTTCTGCACCAAATACTTTTACTTTTAGTACTTTAACTACATTTTCCTCATAATACTCAAAAACATCGTCTTGGGCTTCTAATCAGTAAAATAGATTCATTGATAATGAAAATAATAGTTGCAGTTCTATTGAAAGAGGCAGGCAGGCGTACTGGGGGCTAAATGTAAAGTAAAAAAAGGTAGTTCATCCTAATTTTAAGGAAATTTAGACGTCCTTTAATAACTTTGTTCCTGCTGCAGCACAAACCGTCGCCATGGTAACATTAATGTAAAGTTACATTACTTTATTTCTAGTTAACTTATAAATGACAGTTTTCAGTGGCGGCTCGGTTAAGTTTAGGAAAGGATCGTGGTTTGGCATAAAGTAATAGTGATGTGGTGGATCACTTTCACCACACGTTGATCTGTAACGTCATTTAAAACCATGTAAAGAACCACACACACACACACACACACACACACACACACTCGTGCAGCGGTACTAACATGGCAGGATGTTGTTGTAGCGGTTCTTTCCTCGGTTCTCCGGCAGACGGGCGACGTCCATCGGCTGGTTGCGTCCGACATCCTTCAGATCCTGCGTTTAAAAACACGACAGTAGTTTCACATAATCCAAGAATGTTTCTTCTTTTAAAGGAAGTAGAGGCCGAAGTAGATGTACTTTCTATTTTATCAAGTCCAAAAGTGCTCTGTTACAACTAAAATTACAAAAAATATGATCAAAAGTACTAATTATGCACAACAGATGTGATAGTGTGACAGAGTATTACATTATTCTGTGTATCACTAACACGTCAGAGCGTTTTAAAGTTGTAGCTTGTCAATATGGAGCCAGTTTTACAGGGAAGATCAGGAGTGTAGTACTGCATCATATAAGAACACCACATGGAGTAAAAAGTACTATATTATAGTATAGTATGTATGTATAAAGTTATAAAACACTCTTTTACCTCGAACTCCTCAGACAGCAGGTAGTTGGAGTCAGCCTGCAGTTTGGTCAGATGGGACTCAAAGTGGCAGGATTTGATGGGACTGGACAAGGAGACACACAGATACAGGTCATTTATGAATATGGAGAACTTCCTGTCATCTTCTGCTTTTCTTTATACTTTGAACAGACCAGATTTCTTCTCTTCAAAGCCACCAGACTCCATTAACAAAAACTCATTATTATGTTATGACAAACTAACCGACTGAGTTACTGGGTTTTTGTGAATGGAGTCTGGTGGCCTTAAAAGAGACCCACCAGACTCCATTCACGAAAACAGCAATTTTACCTCAGAGAACACAGGAGTTTGCAGGTCTGCCACTGCTTCCATTGGTTAGTTTTATTGTGTGTTATACAAATGTTGTGTTGGATCTGAATTAAGCTTTTAAAAAACAGCAAAGTCACACAATAACAAAAACAAACTGACAGGCAGCAGCAGACCAGCAGCTCCTGTGTCCTGTTCTGTAAAATCCCTGTTTTAGTGAATGTAGTCTGGTGTGTGTGCTGTTTGTGGTTAAACCAAAAGGATCTTCCAGGTCTCTCTCTGTAGGGATCCTTTCCATGATGCTGTCACACACTTAGAATAACACTCTGAGCCTGTCAGTGGATCAAACAAGCTCTTTTAGAGACACTCACCTGGTGACCCGACGATTACTGCAAGATAAAGGGAAAGAAAGGGTCAGTTCGTGTTTCATTTGATAAATTTAAATTACACAGGCAGGTCATTGGTCACGTTTCTTAGAGTTAAGTCAGTTTGTTTAATGGTGAAAGATTCTAATCACTTTGACCTGATAATCAGCAGGTATTACCATCAAAACACTAACAATGACTCCACACACTGGATGTGATGCTTTAGCACTGAAACTTATCATCTAAATATCTGAAGTGATTGTTGAGCAACAAGAACAAACAAACTTTAGTCTGTATTCGTGATTTTACTGCAAACTAGAAAAACCCTTTAGCCAGGATTAGTCAATAATCATTGATTATTAAAACAGTTAATTAGCACCTTTAAAAGAACACTAGGTTTAACTGTCCCCACATATTTAATAAACTCTTTCTTTTACTCTAACATTATTTCTAAATAATGGTTTTTCAAACATATGGGCAGATTTCATGGACGTGCAGTCGTATTATAACAACAAGTACAAGCTCACAGCTGGCAGTGACACACACACACACACACACACACACACACACACTCAGAGTAATTAACAGATGCTGTGGACTGAACGATGAGGTAACCTGAGAGAGAGGAAGAGCACTTTATTGGAAACTAATACTTCACACACTCACATATTGGACGTAGGAGGTATTGGAAAGTAATCTCTCTCCCTCTCACATACTGAAGAAGAATAATTATACATGGAGCACACACACACACACACACACACACACTCACACACTCACACACTCACCTCCTGACGCCCATATATAACCCTGAGGCTGGAACCTCTTTCCACATACTCATCCTCACCACTGGGTTCTCTTGCACAGCCCTGCAAACAAACAAAGACGTTATCACACATGTGAACCAAACAAACTGTATAAAACACCTGCAGACATCACAGTGTGTGTTTACAGTGTGTGTTTACAGTGTGTGTTTACAGTGTGTGTTTACAGTGTGTGTTTACAGTGTGTGAGATCATATTTGAGATCTGGTGTTTAGACCAGAAACTCCTGTTCTCTAAAATCCCTGTTTTAGTGGAGTCTTTATTAGATTGTTTGTTCGCTTACACTTGTTTATTTCAGTGAACTCTGTAAAGCACTGTGAGACACTCTGTTGTGATATTGGGCTATACAAAGAAATTGAATTGAATTGAACTGAATTGAATAGTGAATGTAGTCTGGTGTGTGTGCAGAGAGCGATAGAACGGCTGTTTGTGGTTAAACCAAAAGGATCTTCCAGGTCTGATCTAGTGGACCAGTTGCATAAAAATAGATCCAGTCTTTGATCTAAATATAACGTTAAGTCCAACACTTTTCCCTAAAATGTGTTCTGGTTTCGTTCTCATAAAATAACAGTGATCTGTATTGTAGCCTAATGACCACTAAAAACCAAGTCAGTCTTAATATCTGTGCTTAATTAGACCAGTCTAAAGTTTATGCAGCCGTCCCTCCTTCCAAAACTTCACCAAGACCCCAGAATGAGTAAAAACGGCGAGGGATGTCGACAGGTGTGTGTTTTCATGTCCTCACACTTTGCGTAGCCGCTGTCTGTAGACCAGCAGAGAGACGACGGCCACCATCATACCGATCAGGAACATCCCGGCACTCAGACCCTCCACGACGCCCCCTAGAGGCTCTGACACACAACAACACACACACACAGTGAGGACACAGGCTCGTGTGTGTGTGTGTGTGTGTGTGTGTGTGTTCATGTACGAGAGACTCACCTGCGTGTGTCCTGAGCGGTGAGGACAGGTAAGTGTCGGTGAAGAGCGGCTGAGGAAACTCGCTGTGGTTTTCATCAAACAGTTTGGTGAAAGCTCGCACACTCAGCCTGAACACACACACACACACACACACACACACACACACACACACACACACACACACACACACACACACACACACACACACACAGTTACATTTCTGACTCTGGTAGCTGCACTTGAAGTGTGTGTGTGTGTGTGTGTGTGTGTGTGTGTGTGTGTGTGTGTGTGTGTGTGTGTGTGTGTGTGTGTGTGTGTGTGTGTGTGTGTGTGTGTGTGTGCGGTACCTGTAGGAAGTCTTGGACTTCAGCGGCCCGTCACAGAAGCCGCCGTAGCTGTCGCTCAGGTAGAGGTCGTCGTCATGGTAACGATCACAGGCCCCGCCCAGCCGATCCCCTCCTGCTCCCAGGTTCACCTCCACCACCTGATCAGTTATTGATTGATTGATCAAGTAGGAAGTGCAGCAAATATTTTCTTCTTCGTATTTATTTATTTATTTGTATCCTCAATTTAAAAGCCTGAAATAGAAACGACTCTGAAATGGAGAATAATCATAATGGACAACATTGACTTTATTTATTATCATATTGTTTCTCACTGATGACCTGATGACCTGTTGGTGATCTCACCTGTCCGGCGGAGGCGTCGGCGTCCTGCGGGCAGCGGCTGGTGAAGTAGGCGGTCTGGTAGGCTCTGACGGAGGAGTTGTTGATGTAGTCGCGGTAGGAGGGCATAGGGTGGCGCTGCTCCAGCTGAAGCATCTCATTGGCTGTTGGAGGTGATGAGAAGATCTGACTTACATCCTGTTGGCAGGTGTGTGAATAACTGAGCTACAACCGTTACAAAGACGTTTGTGGACTAGAACATTTGGACCAGAGGGTCCGAGTAGAGCCTGCTGGACGTCTGTGGTTAAAACAAAGCAGTGTGAAGACTTCAGACATATTAATAAAAATAAGTGTTTTGAGTTTCTGTGAACATTTGATTTTATTTCTGCTCTGAATAAAAGTAACTGTAGCACCGCTGTTCTCTTTACTGACACATTTCAAGCTAACATTTGGTTTTTCTTTTCATTTGATCAGTCGGGTAAAAACAACATCTCATTTTTCTTGATCTGAGACTTTGCTGAGGTCTGTTTGAGGGTTGGCCCACATTTATATCCTGCTAAATAATCCAGAGCATCTTCTGAACGCTTGTTTTTGGATTCCACTGGCCAAATGTTTGGCAGTTAGTAATGTTACAGCTCATCTGATCGCTGTGTGACTGTTTTCCACGTCAACAAGCTAATATTAACTAGCTAGTTCACTAAGTCATTCACAATGTTAGCCACATCGCTAATAAAAACATAAGCACATATATTGTTGGTGTGATGACAGTATGATGATCTGGTTCATGGTGCTGTTAGCTAACTCAGCTAGCTAATGTTAGCTTCATCGTCAGACGTGGAATGTTTGATCTCAGCTGGTAAAGTTTCCTCTGCTGTAAATAATATTGATGCTGTGATTATTAGACCCGTGTGTTTGTACCGTCAGACTCGGCCACGATCACGGCGAAGTATCTGACGGCCCCGTTGGCGTCGCTGAACCAGGAGCAGTTGAAGCGGAACAGGATGGAGGACGACGTGACCTTTGACGACCTCTCGCTGACACGTACACTGGGGGGCGGGACCGGAGGGCCTGAAAGGAAACCGATTGGTTGAACAGTTTGCTAGAAACTTTTCGTCCGGTTCTTATATTGGCAGCTCAAGAACTCAACGGAGGTTTTCAGTCTGGTCTCACAAGCAGTTTATTCTGGTCACAGGTCACAGGTAAAGTACTCGCTGGGCTCATGACGGACCCCGGGGGGCCGGTCAGAGGAGCTCCCTCTCGTGTGTCCTGTCCTGTTTCTGTCCTGTTCTCTCGTGTCCAAACATCTCATGTTCTCATCTCATTCTATGGTCATATTCAATTCTAATTCAACAAGTTTATTCTCATTATCACTAATTATTACTTTTATTTATCTTAATTGTAGTAACTCCTGGTTTTGATATTTTGTCAATAAAGTTTTACAAGAAAATATTTTTAAAAATACCTAAAAACTGAAGCTTTAGTGTTAACAGCAGGTCAAAATGCACTCATGCTGCCATAACTATAACTTCATATATACATAATAAAATAATGACACTAAATTACCAGAGTCAGATGTTTGACTTTGACTATTTCTTAATTTATCATCTCTTAATTGTGATTTAGTGAAAGAGTTTGAAACCAAGTCAAAGCTACTGAGTACAATCTAGTAATTATGACTTATTTTAAATTGTCAGAAAGTCATAATTTGGACTCATAAGTTACCATCATATGGTTATAGCTTCAGTATGACAGTAAGTAATGAGAATGTAGGTTATAATTATGACTATGATAAATAGATTGTAAAAACTCTTGAGCTTCCATAAAAAGAAACCCTTCTGTGTTTCTAATCGAGCTGTTTGTTTTTTTAGTCACCAATAAAAACACTTTCTTGGGGATTTTCCAGTCGTAGCCTCTTTTTTCTCTGTTTCTGTCTCCCAGTCCAGTTGTGTCAGGATGATTTATGAAGCAGTGCGGGCAGAGAGAGTTGCAGAGGGAAGGACAGACGAGCGTGAACTGAGTGGAACAAAGGAAAGTTTTCTCACACTGAATGTTTGGGGTCACAGTGACTTTTTGAAAAAAAGTGACGCATCAGGAGAGAGTGTGTGTTATTTCTGCCTCCTGAAGAAAACTTCCTCATTATCATTTGTTCTTTCCTGCACCAGCTGTTTGTAAAGGGCGACTTCGATATTTTTAAACCTGGTCCCAATCTAAATGACTTGTAGATACAAAAAGTGTTGGAACTGGTCCAGTAGATCACTTCAGCCAGCAGACACCAAACGGGCTGCAATGGCTGCAACGTGATCCTTTGGGACAACTGCACCTGATCACAGTAGGTCCACTAAAAGAGCTTGTTTGATCCACTGACAGGCTCAGAGTGTTATTCTAAGTGTGTGACAGCATCATGGAAAGGATCCCTACAGAGAGAGACCTGGAAGATCCTTTTGGTTTAACCACAAACAGCACACACACCAGACTACATTCACTAAAACAGGGATTTTAGCTGACAGGACACAGGAGCTGCTGCTCTGCTGCTGCCTCTATTGGCTAGTTTGTTTGTGTTATTGTGTGTCACACAAATATTGTGTTGGATCTGAAGTAACAATTTGAATCACAAACATCACACAATGACAAAAACAAAGTAACTGATGGAGACAGAAGTAGGTCAGCAAATACCTTCTAAAATCCCTGTTTTAGTGAATGTAGTCTGGTGTGTGTGCTGTTTGTGGTTAAACCAAAAGGATCTTCCAGGTCTCTCTCTGTAGGGATCCTTTCCATGATGCTGTCACACACTTAGAATAACACTCTGAGCCTGTCAGTGGATCAAACAAGCTCTTTTAGTGGACCTACTGTGATCAGGTGCAGTTGTCCCAAAGGATCACGTTGGAGCCCGTTTGGTGGCTGCTGGCTGAGGTGTATCTTAATTTGCATTAATGAATCAGCTTCCAGACCAACAAAGTAAAACTCTGCAGGCTTAACTTAAGTTTTTAACGACCTGCACCATCGTACAGATAATCAATAATCAAGATAATGTCCAGCAACCAATCAGGAGCGAGACCTTTGATTTGTGTGTCGGCAACGGCAACCAGAAGGTAAAGAGGCAAAAGCCAGGGAGTGATTCTGTTCACAGCGTCTGTTCCTTATTTAAGTCTTAATGTTGCAGCCTGATTTCATCAATAACTCGACTGAAACTGGGAAAACTTTACTCTCAAACTTACGGACGAATTAATAAATAAAACCCAGTCCTGCTGTTCTCTGTTCCCTCCGAGCGTCTCCCTGGTGAGCAGTCCTATTTAAACAGCTTTTATTTAAACACCACACTCAACCACAGCACCTGAGTGAGTGTGTGTGTGTGTGTGTGTGTGTGTGTGTGTGTGTGTGTGTGTGTGTGTGTGTGTGTGTGTGTGTGTGTGTGTGTGTATACTCACGGTCTATCATGTGTGTGTGTGTGTGTGTACTCACGGTCTATCATGGTGACGGTCGTGTGTGTCGCCGGTGGACTCGTCTGTGCGGCCGACGACACTCTGACCGTCACCGAGTACTTCCTGTACGCCTCCAGGTGGTCCAGCGTTACCGCGGTGACGCCCCCCGCCAGCCTCAGCGCCGAGGTCAGCTCCCCGTTGTCGTGGCGACGGCACTCGACCTCGTAGGAGTCGAAGTCGGAGGGAGGAGGTGACCAGGAGCAGGAGAGGGAGGAGGACGAGAGAGGGAAGCAGTGGATGGACTTCAGTGGGGACGGACCTGAAGGAGAGGAGGAGAGGAGGGAAGGATACAAGAGGAGGGGACACAAGGAGAGAGGTGAGGAGACAAGGAGAGAGGAGCGAAGACGAAGAACGAAGGAGAGAAGGAAAGGATACAAGAAGAGGGGATACAAGGATAGAGGAGAGGAGAGGAGGAGAGAGGAGACAAGGAGAGGAGAGGAGAGAAGGAGGGAAGGAAAGGATACAAGAAGAGGGGATACAAGGAGACAAGCAGAAGAAAGAAAATAAAGAGAGGAGGAGAGGAAAGGGGAGAGGAGACAAGACGAGAGGAAAGGAAATGGAGAGAAGGGAAGGTGAGGAAAGGAGAGAGTAGGGGAGGAAACGAGGAGAGAGGAGACAAAAGCAGAAGAAAGACAAGAGAAGAAGAAAGGGAACGAGAAGGGAAGGAGAGAGAGGAGGAAGAGAGCACAGGAAGTGGGATTGGAGGAGGAGAGGAAATGAGAGGGCCGGGGAGGAAAGAGGAGACGATGGAGGAGGAAGGAAAGGAGAGAAGAAGAGTTATAATTTTCTGCTGCGACCCGTTTAGACCAGAGTTCTGATGAGTCTGCGCTGCTGAAGCTAAAATAAAAGGTGTGTTTGCTCCGATGAAGACGAGGAAGGACGAAGGTGAAGGAGAACACATTCATCTTGTTCTGGCTCGTAGAAAACTGCTGATGAGTCCAGATTAAACCTCAGTTCTTTAACTGCTGCTCGTCCACAACATTAGCATCAGTGTAGCTGCTACAGCTTAAAGGTACATTCCAAAGTTTTCTACACAGTTTGTTCTACATGATGTTAATGGAGAACCATTTTTTACATTTGCTGGAAGATCCTTTTGGTTTAAACACAAACACACCAGACTCCATTGACAAAAATACTAATTTTACCTTGAGCTGCTGATCTACTGCTGCCTCAATCAGCTAATGAGTTTGTGTTATTGTGTGAATTTGGTGTTTTAAAGGGGTCAATTAAGATCCAACCCAATATTTGTGTGGCACATAACACAAGACAAACTAACCCCTGGAGGCAGCAGCAGACCAGCAGCTCCTGTGTCCTGTTCTCTAAAATCCCTGTTTTAGTGAATGTAGTCTGGTGTGTGTGCTGTTTGTGGTTAAACCAAAAGGATCTTCCAGGTCTCTCTCTGTAGGGATCCTTTCCATGATGCTGTCACACACTTAGAATAACACTCTGAGCCTGTCAGTGGATCAAACAAGCTCTTTTAGTGGACCTACTGTGATCAGGTGCAGTTGTCTCAAAGGATCACGTTGCAGCCTGTGTTGCACCTGCTGGCTGAGACGATCCACTGGATCACTTCCAACACTTTTAGACACCAAAATGATAAATAGGGCTCAGATTTAAAAATACTGAGGTTACTGTTTAAGTTGAAGCTGCATGTGTCTCCTACTTCCTGTGTAAGGCTTTGACTGTGTGTGTGCGTCAATAACTATTTCTGGTAAAAACTCCATCACCTCTTTGGCCGACCTCGGCTGAGAGAAATGAGAAACTAGGTCACTAAATACATATTTATGATGTGTGTGTGTGCTGGAGGCCTTGATTTTCTTCTTCCTTCTGCTGATCAGTTTTGATCCCTGCAGCCAAAACGCTCACAGACAAACAGACGGTCATTAAAAATGGATTGAAAACCAGAGGAGATGGACGGCAGCGGAGCGCCGTGGTCTCATTTCACGCTCAGAGCCTCGCTCGTGTTTCCATCTAGTGGTCAGAGACAGAAGCACCGGCAGCCTCCAACCCCTTAAACCAAAACCATGTTAAACCAGAGGCCCACGGTCTAATTCCCCCTTAGATGTTTAACTTATTTACCTTCATTTTCTCAAACTAAAACTTAAATTCACAATAAAAAAATGAAGGAACTTCTTAAGAACGTTTTCAAGTGATATTCCCTCATATTCTCTTAAGAACAGACGTCTTTATTTTCTTTGTCAGGTGAGGTTCGGGCATGAAGCATGTGTGTAAATGAAGATTAAGACTAAAATATGCATGTTTGTCGACATTATTGCCGTCAGTTAGAAATATCACAAAGACAATGTTAAGAAAAAGTGAGAAACTTTATCAAAATAAATCTCATAAATAAAGTTTCACACTATAATGACTTCAGGATCTTATTTTTCCGTCACATTTACCAAAATAAAATCCCGTCTTTTTTTCCCTGAAATACTTTTTAAGAATATGGATATCATTGTCTGTACAGAGTTGTTAGCCTAGCTTAGCATAAAGACTAGAAGCAGGAGGCTCATTACTGCCGACATGATGAAAAAAAGTAATTAAAAAGAGAAACTTTGGAGAAAAATTGACCTGACAAAAAAACTAATTTTGAAATACTCATTATTTTTCCCCTATGATGACTTACAGAAAAAGCCACAAGTTGAATTTCAGACCTTTTGTTTGATTTATTGACTTTTTAAAGACTTTTTCCACCTACTTGTCCTGACGCTCCTCTGGATTGGCTGGCTGCTGACCGTGGGCCCGCCCCCGGCCCCGCCCCCGGCCACGCCCCCACTGATGGTCGTCACGGTGAAGTTGTACTGTCGCCCCGGAAACATCCCGCCCAGGACGCGGCTGGTCAGGTGAGTCTGAGTGACCGACAGGCGGTCTGGAGGAGTCCACTGCAGGCCGAAGCGGTCGTAGTCCCCGGAGGGGGGACCGGACCACGCCAGCTCTATCGTGTCATTGGTCGGGCCTTGTTTGACGGACAGGTGGGTGGGCGGCTCTGGAGCTGAGGGAACAATAAACAAATAACATTATTAATGCATTAATACAACGAAGGTGCGATTAGCTACAACTAAATAGTTTTTCCTTGACTTACCGGTGCGTCCCAGCGCTGAGGCGTTACTGGTCAGTTCCCCACTGTGTGTGATGACCTCAGCGCGGTACAGCCTACCAGGGACCAGCCCAGTGAACATGTGACTCGTGTGCTCCGCCCCCAGCGTCTGTGCTCCCAGAGTGGCTCCAGAAACGTCGTACAAAACCACCTGCAACAGCAACATGGTACAAGATTCAGCTCCAATGTAGAGAAACTGGACGCCCCATTCAGAACTCCATTGAAGTTTTACTATTTTTTAGCTCCAGATTATTAGAACTGATTAAGCAAATGAACATTCAAATTAAAACCAGAAAACATCAAGAAGTGGAGTAAAAGTACAACATTTTCCTCTGAGACGTTGTGAACACTTGCAGTACTTCAGTAAATGTACTTTGTTCTACCTGCCACAGTCAAACACAGGTGTAACTAACAACATTATTAATGGCTGGATTCCATTTACTGTGAGTCCTGGCTCGCTGACACACCTAAATGGAACAGAGCCACTAATAATGTTCCTGGTTTTTATGGTTTCGTTTGTTTTTGAAATCAAGGAGTGATGTTAATCTTCTTATTTCACCTTCCTATGAGCCAGAAATACACCAAAAACGCAGTAAAAGTATCACAGTAACAGTAAAAGTACTCGTGCTGCAGTGAAATGTTTCCTGTTCGATCGGATGTTTCTGGATTCATGTTCCTGCTGCATTTATGTGTTTTACTGCTGTAGGTGACCTTTAATCTACAGCAATGCATCATGGGATATAGTTACGGAAGTCAGATAAATATATCAAAGTAGAAAGTAGAAAGTATAAAATAAAGTGTTTACCTGATAGCTGCTCCAGCTTCCCTCGCCGTGCTGCCAGCTGGCCGTCAGTCTGTCCGTCCGGCCTGAACTCTGGACCTCAAGAGACGCCGCCGAGGACGGAACTGCAGCGCGGAGAGGAAAGATGAAGATGATGATGATGGTGATGTCAGCGAGGAGGGAAAATAAAAGGGGTGAAAATAGCGAAGACGAGAGGTGAAGATGATGCACGAGAGGAAAAAAAGCAAAGAAAACGTGATGAGAATTTAAGAGTGGAGAAGACAGATGAAGAGAGAGGATGAGGAGATGGTGATGAAGAGGAGAAAATGAAAACATACCACACAATAAAGGAGTTTTAGTAGAACAAGGATCCAAACAGGGTTTCTGCAGATCTTAGAAAGCCTTAAATGATCCTTAGAACGGTGACCTTTCATGAGCTCGTCCTTCAGAGGAGCTCATGTGATAAAAACTTATTAGATCATAACGTTCACTTGAAGAAGCTGCATTCACTCCCAGTCGTTTACTGTTAGGTTTGTTGGTACAAAATGTAATTTCAGTTACTTTTATTGCTATTTCAGTTAACATGGATGTTTTCACTCCTAGTTTTTAGTTTATTTCCAGTAAAGTAGAATAAACTTGTTCCAGTGTGTCTCACATTGTCTGTTTTATTTCTCTGATCCATCTGTACAGTCCTACAACAGTTTAACATGATTTAATGTTCAAAAAACAGGTTATTTTTCTGGAATATACCATTGAAAGTCTGCAATTTGGGGGCTTTTATTATGAAAACTAACCGGATTCCCTTTGCCGTGTGTTTCTCTGACTTCCTGCCTGCCTCAGTGCTTTCTTGACACACCAGGGACACATTTTGCATAGTTTAGGACCAATAATCATTAATGAGAACTGTAAACTCTCTGGTGCCAATATGGATGTGAAATACGTCTTAAAGTCTTAAATTTAACTGGTAGAAACCTGCAGAAACCCTGAAACATAATGTCAGAAATATTAAGGCTCATGATAATGTGGACCGACCGGTTCTGGCCAGGACGGAGGAGTCGCTGCTCATGCCTCTGCTCCAGCTCACCACCTGCAGCCTGTACAGACTTCCTGCTCGCAGGCCGGAGAACACGCAGACGTCTGCGGCCGCGCCGACCTTCTGCAGGTCCACCAGCTCGCCCACCGCCTGCGGCACAGAGGGGGGGTGCATCCAGACTTACATAAACACATGCACGTCAAAGTAGGGCAGGAGTCTACGTGTAACAGCATCACTGCTACTGCAGGTATGAAATCACCCACCTGGTGACGCTCCTTCAGGCTCCCTGCAGCGTCCTGTCTGTGACTGGCTGTTGCCTCGGCGACGCTGTAGAGCGACAGGTCGTAGACGTCGACGTGGCCGTCCGAGGGACGCCAGGAGAAGGAGAGAGAGGAGGTGTTGGCTGCAGTGACGGTGAGATTACTGACTGCAGCCGGACCTGGACAACAGACACACAGACGACTAAAAACTCTTGTCGATCAAACGTAAAGTGGTCGAGATAAATAACCACATGGAAGCTACGTCACTGGTTCCTGAGCCCTCAGTCCACCTTAAGTCTGTGGCCTGATGTGAACTGTAGAATAGTTAAAGGAGGAATCTGGTATTTTAATAACCTGAGCCCTGTTTTGTCATATTCTGGGTTCAAACTGACGGGTAGGTCACAGCCGTTACAACACTCTTCAAAGCCGCCAGACTCCATTGAAAAAAACAGCAATTTTACATTAATTGTCAGCCTCTCGCTGTGTTATTGTTATTTATATCAATGTGTGACTTTGATGTTTTAAAGGTTCAGTTTTGATCCAACACTCAGTAGCACAAAAACTAACTCACCGAGGCAGCTTTAGATCAGCAAGGCCAATGTTCTGCAAAGTAAAATTACTGTTTTTGTCAATGGAGTCTGGACCATAAACTAGATACTTTGTTTTGGCTGGATGCAAAATCATGAAAGATACTGGATCAATACTGATCCAGAGTCTAAAACATCCTGATTATAAACTTGAATTGACTGAATGATCATCAAAGCAAAGCATCAGAGCCAACTGATAAATAAACTCCTTCACTTAACGGCTTCAGTTCGGTTTAGGAGAAGAGAAGAAGTCGTAATAAGTCACTTGGGATTCGCCCTAAATCTACTGAACCTGCTGTGACTCACGTGTTTGTCCCTCTGTGGTGGCCTCCAGTGACGGGACGCCGCCGCTGAGCGTCACCACCCTCACACGGTACCACTTCCCAGACGTCAGACCCTCCACGCGCTCGCTCCGACTCTTCGCGGAGACCGAACGATTGGCCACGACGACGCCGGCCTCGTCCAAAAGCTGCAGACTGTAGCCGTCGTACACGCCCACTGGCCTCTCCCAGCTGACGGTCAGACTGTGGGTGGTGTGGTCGTTATCCGCCTGCAGGGCGGTGACTCTGGACGGAGCTGTGGGGCCAAAACCAATAATCAATAATCACTAATAAGCAATATTAACCTTCTCAGATTTAAATTAGTTGAATTAATTGAATCGTCTGACCGGTCCTGTCGGTGGCCTTGTTGCTATTGGTCAGTTTCCCGCTCAGTGATTGGACGGTGATGGTGTAGGCGTGGCCTGGGATCAGATCCAGGAAGTCCAGGGAGGAGACGTGTTTCGGGACAGGGCGAGTCTCGACGATGGCACCCCCCTGGAGACAGGAAGTGACAACAGAATACTCATGAACCAATCATCTATCAGTTCTGTCCAATAATCATTTTCCTTCCAGCCCATCAGAATTGACCTTTTTCAATTCTGCTCCCAGAAACGTCGTACAAAACCACCTTCAACAGCAACATGGTACAAGATTCAGCTCCAATGTGGAGAAACTGGACGCCCCATTCAGAACTCCATTGAAGTTTTGCTATTTTTTAGCTTTTTTTGTTGATTTTTCTCCAGATTATTATAACTGATTAAGCAAATTAACATTCCAATTAAAACCAGAAGATATCATCAAGAAATTAGGGACAAAATTAATACTGTGATTACCTTGAATTTTATTGTAAATTTAACTAAAAATACTACATTCAAGTAAAAGTACTGCATTTTAAACCTAGTAAGTATTACAATCAAAATTACAGAATTAGATTTTTACTGGAATTGACGGATGTATTTCTGTACTCACCGTGGCAGACAGGGAGACGACGTACATGTCCAGGTCTCCGTCTCCGGGGGTCCAGGTGACCAACAGCCCACCGACGGCGTCTTTGAGGCCGGGCCGAGGAGCCAGGCGGAGGTTTCCGACCGCGCCGGGAACTGGATCAGAGAGTCCAGAGTCAGCAAAACTGGACCGGAGACCTTTCAGAATAAAAGCTCCTTGAACGCTACCAGACCGTCTCTCACCTGTGCGTCCCTCGATGAACTGCGCCCTCTGGTACGGCCCGCTGAACGTCGACACCACGATCTTGTAGAGCCGCCCGGGAGTCAGAGAGGTGAGGCGGTGATGTCGCACCTCGCTGCCCAGCGTGACCGGAGGGAAAACCCGAGTGTCGTTGAAGAGCAGAGTGACCTGGAGACGGAGGACAGGTGATGGTGATGGTGAGTGGAGGTGAAAATGTGTTTCAACAGTGTGGGGGTTTACAAAAACACACACCTCATAGTGGTCCACATCTCCAGGGGCGGGGCTCCAGGTGACGGTCAGGTCACCTGTTCCTGCGTTGCCTAGCGACAGATTACCCACAGCCGCTGGGACTGAAGGGAAACACAACGTTAGCTTAACATAATCGATTTTAAAAAGATTAATCACAGACACGACTCTCAGGTTGTACTTTGCTTCCTGGTTTCTGACTCACAGGTTCGTCCGTCGGTGGAGACGCTGCTGACGAAGTCTCCGCTCCAGGTTTCCACGGTGACGGTGTAGAGCCTCCCCGGCGTCAAAGAGGAGAAGACGCACTCGTTGTGTCCGCCAGAGACGCTCTTGTTCTGCAGCGTGCTGTGGTTGTAACGGATCAGAACCACGTAACGGTCCAAATCTCCAGCCGCGTGACGCCAGTACACCTGAACACAACACAGTTTGTAATAATAAAGGCAATGAGAACATTTACTTGCATTTATTTAGATTTAATAGCTAATAAACTCAACACAACTAACCAAACTAAAATAAATATACATCAGTAGAAAATCATACAGGGACCATCAGGTCAAAATTAGATGAATTTGAAGGGTCACAAGATGGTTTAACAAATACAAGAAGGTCCTCTAAAAACATTTAAGAGTGGTTGTGAAATACTGTGTTACAGTAAGGGTCTGAACAAAAGTTGTGTTTGATCTGAGCAATATTCTTCATATATTTAGGTGTCTAAATCACCTCAGTGATCCTTAGAATAACACTCTTCTAAGCACTTTTTGACCAGATGCAGTTTCTTCTAAGTGTGTGACAGCATTAAAAGAATCCCTACAGAGAGAGACCTGGAAGATCCTTTTGGTTTAACCACAAACAGCACACACACCAGACTACATTCACTAAAACAGGGATTTTAGAGAACAGGACACAGGAGCTGCTGCTCTGCTGCTGCCTCAATAGGCTAGTTTGTTTGCATTACTGTGTGTTCGACATATACTGTGTTGGATCCAAACGAAACCTTTAAAATACCAAAGTCAGAAAAAAACACAAACAAACTAACTGATTGAAGCAGCAGCTCCTGTGTTCTGTGAGCTAAAATCCCTGTTTTTGTGAATGTAGTCTGGTGTGTGTGCAGAGAGCGATATAACGGCTGTTGTGGTTAAACACTGTTACTACCTACCAGTCAGACATCAGTATGTATAGATAGGACGCAGGTCAGAAACACCAGAGCTCTCCTTTAACACCGTGCTATAGAGGTTGGTTGTTGTGGTCAAACTCACCTTGAGGAAGTCGTCTCTTGCGGAGTGGACCGCTGTCGGGTTCTGCACAGTCGCCGGTTCTGCAACACAGAAAACACAAGTTAGTTATAAAAAAAAAATCATCACGCTACCTTTACGGGATCTCTTTGCTTTTCCTTTTTAACTATGAACATGCATGATGGTGCATTCATGTGGTGTCAGAATAATCTGAAAAATGAGCTCCCAGCTGGGAAAATTAACAGGAAGAACAACAACGACCTGCGGACTGTGACGTCACACACGCAGAAACATGGAGGCTGAAAGTAAATATTTAGTTGATGGTCAGAGACGTTTCCTTTAATTAGGGATCACGAATATGTTTTTTTGCTCACATGTAATTTGTGGTCTGACTTCAGGTCGTTATCGTTAGTTTGTGTCCATGAAGAGTGAAAAAATTACAATTCACGTAATTTAATATCTTTAATATTAAAATAGTAGAAGCAGCTATCAGCGTCTTGTTTTAACGCTCTGATCAATAATAAGTTGTTTCCACATTACGACCTAAAAGCTCCTGAACGCACCAAAGTCGTAAGAAAAGACTTTCTGGGGAGCACCTGAACGCACCATAACAGCAGTGTAAATGACATACGTGTGAATTTAAACACGGAAGCACATTAACATGAATGTCACTAATCACGGAGCCTCCTCACGTGTTCGTGCTTGCACCGTGGTGGCGTTCTCCAGGCTGCCGCTCCTCGTCACTATGACGACCGAGTACAGCCGCCCGGCGACCAGCGAGCTGAAGGAGCACTCTGGCGGCGAGGAGCGGGACACGGCCAGCGTGTGGACAGTTCGACTCCCGTCCTGCAGACGGACCAGGTAGTTGTCCACCACGCCCACCGCCGGGCGCCACGACACCTGCAGAGCATCCAACCGGCCGCCGTTGGCAACGGTTACCTCGGAGACCGACGCCGGGGCTGAAAGTGAAAGATGATAAAAAGAACAAAGGTCAGCAAAGGTTCATTTATTACAGAGGTCCAAACTGGTTCTTTTAATGTAATCAATTAGAATTATGGCGACGTTTTTATTTACACAAGCTCAGGATTTATTGGGGGATATTCAAATACAAAACTTTATTTAAAATTCTGGGGGAGATTCCAAAGTTTCCAAAAGATACTTCAAGGAATTTCAGAAATCTGTGGATTTTAGCCGAGAAAGTTTGTAAAGAAAGTGACGTGTTGACAGAAACAACCAGCGACACTCAGATTCACAGATCATAAACCAGTCAGACATCAAAGCTGATTATCACCAATAATAGCTCCAATTTTAAAGGAATAATTCAACATTTTGGTGTGTGTGTGTGCTGCAGTTGTTTCCACTTGTCTGCTCATGTGCAGATTAAACTCACGTGTTAACCGTGTTTGTAGGTGTGTGTTTGAGCTTTGCACTGAGCCAGGCTAGCAGTTTCCCCCTGCTTCCAGTCTTTGTGCTAAGCTAAGCTAAGCTAAGCTGAGATCCATCTGAATGTCTCACAATGTTCCTGATAGACGACTGCAGTCATGTGACCAGTTTATCTTCCATCTATGGACCAAACAGGAGGTCATGTGAGCGGGCTGGAGGCGGGGTTTGATTTTGTTTTCCCTGAGTGTTGATTGGTTGGCAGGTGAACACACACACACACACACACACACTTCCTGCTCAGAACACCTATTGTGTTCCCACATAATGTCCCAGTTATTTTCAGGACAAAGTGTGTATTTGTGTGTGTGTGTGTGTTGTGTGTGTGTGTGTGTGTGTAGGGTACTGGGTGTGTCTTTGTGTGTGTGTTTCATTCCAAACCTCCTTTTTGGTATTTCAGCTATTGTTCTAAAAACTCTCTGATGTTATCGCATAATACACTCCTACACACACACACACACACACACACACACACACACACACACACACACACACACACACACACACACACACACACACCTCTGGTCTGCTGCTGTGTTGGTCAGTTAGTTTGTGTATGTTACATTAGGACTTTGGTGTTTTAAAAGGTTCATTCAGAACTAACATGAATAAGATAAAATAACAGAAATGTAAGACACAATAACACACTAACTGATGACCAGCAGCTCTGTGTTCTGCAAGGTAAAATTCCTAATAATGTCTGATTCTGTCTCTGCAGGGATCCTTTCCATAATGCTGTCAGACACAGTAAAATCACTGTTTTTGTAAATGGAGTCTGGTGGGTTAGAGGTCTGGGTCAGAAAAACTGAGATGCTTTTGTGGTTTTACTGGTCAGTTAAACAGTTTGAGAAAGAGGCCCAGTTACTCTGTCGTACTCTGATTTTACAGTAAATCAGACGGTCGTATCGGGGCGCTGTGAACTGTTGACATTCCTCCTCTGTTTGGGGTCAGTGAGTTTTTCCTGTTAACAGCAGCTGAATGTGTTTGAGGGGAAACAACAAGTCCTGCGTGGGAATATTGTCTCTAAACAATAAGTCTGACTGACCGCCAACCAAACGCTCTTATACAACTGTTCACATCCTTCAGTCGTACTTCTGCTGCTCGCTGTGCTTGTGTTACTAAAGATGTTATATTTATGCAGGTCTAATCTGTGGCAACTGTTTATACTGAGCAAAAACTATGTTTCTATAGTTTCTGCCATAACAAGTTTTGTTCTGTATTTATTCATATGTGCTGCTGTGTTTCTGTCGTAATGAGTATTTATTTCTGCCATATAATTATTTCTATTTTCCTGAAAAACTTAGAATAACACTCTGAGCCTGTCAGTGGATCAAACAAGCTCTTTTAGTGGACCTACTGTGATCAGGTGCAGTTGTCCCAAAGGATCACGTTGCAGCCATTGCAGCCCGTTTGGTGTCTGCTGGCTGAGGTGATCTACTGGACCAGTTCCAACACTTTTACTACCTACCAGTCACTCACACACCAGGATGTACAGAAATAGGTTTAAACACACCAGAGTTGTCCTCTAAGAGATTATAGAGATCGTACAGAGGCTTTACCCTTGAAGTTAAACTGACAGTTAATAGTTTTAATATCCAGTTTAGTTTAGAGTGACTCACCGGTGTGTCCCTCCAGGCTGGTGATGTCAGACTGCAGCCCCCCGCTGACGGTGGCGGCCTGCAGCTTGTAGAGGGCGCCGGGAGCCAAACCAGCCAGCAGCAGAGAGGAAGAAGGGACTGGGACGCTGTGGTTCTGGACCACGACCCTGTGGAGGGAGGAGGCAGCTCAGTGTCACACTGAGGATCCATCATGGTGGAAGAAACACTGAGAAACACCACAGTCTGAAAATACTGAACTAGAAGTACTGAAGCACTTAGATTATATACAGAATATGATATTATTCTGTTTGTCATTGAAACATATGAGTAAGGATATTTTATTTCATCATATCATGTTCAAATAACTACTAGAGTTAAGTTTCATAAAAGTAGTGCAGTAAAGTTAAAACAGGTTCCATCCAAAAACTTTTCTCAGTCCCACGACTTTCCAGGAATTCCATGTGCCGACCTGGAAACGACACAAATGGTGGAATGCACCTTTAATGAGTCACAGACTCACCCGTCCTGCAGCAGCGTCAGCGAGAACGAGTCCACGTCTCCGGGAGGTTTTTCCCATGATGCTCGGAGGCTGTCAACGCCAGAGCTCCTCAGAGAGATGGTACGCAGCGCCATGGGAACTGCAACACACACACACACACACACACACACACACACACACACACACACACACAGAGATAAACACACAATATTTTGTCTTTTAATATGTCCAGAAAGTTTAATTTGGGGATTTAAATAAACTCTAATTCTCAGATGAGAACATTTACAATAAATGAAACGAAGTATTTGTACTTTTCAGTACATTTCACAGGTAGAAGCGTGTAAACACACCTGTCCTCCCCTCCACAGACACAGAGGTGTCCAGTGTCCTGCTCCTGGTTGCCACGGTGATGGCGTACAGCCTCCCAGGTGTGAGCACGTTGAACGTGCACTCCCTCATGTTTGGCTCCACCTCCCTGGTATCTACGGTAACGTTACCTGGTAGATACAGGATGCAATGATTAGAGTAATGAGAAATCATCCTCCTCAGGAGGAAGGATCTATGGCATCTCCGTGGTTACCGTGGCGAAGGGTCAGGAAGTAGCTGTCACGTGACCCAGAGGGGGCGTGTCTCCACATGGCGCTGAGTGAGGTCTCGTCCGAGTGGCGAATGTGGAGGTCCAACACGGGGGCCGGAGCTGCAGGGACAGAAGGACGAGGGGGGATTTTAACTCTGAAGCAAACACACCAGACTACATTCACAAAAACATCATTTTACCTCACAGAACAAAGGAGCTGCTGATTTACTGCTAACATGATCAGTTGGCTTGTTTGAGTCATTGTGTGAGTTTAGAGTTTTAAATGATTAGTTCAGATTCAGACTAACATGATATATTCATTGACTGAGGCTCAGGGAGCATTATGAACTCCTGTGTTCTGCCACATAAAATTACCATTTCTTTCAATGAAGTCTGGTGGGATTGTAGTAAGCAAAGAAAATAAGAGTAAAACTTCAGCTCCTCATCAAAAAGGCTGTTTGACATTAAACATAAAGCAGTGAAAATATTGTAAATATATTGTACACTTAAACTGATATTGATTTTTCTTAAGGTGGGCCTTTTCTAGATGGTTAATATACATTTTTCTGCTGCCTTGTCCACAGCAGCTCATTGCTAAATTATCTGTCATATATTTCTTATTTCATTATGTTTCTATATTTTCTAGTGTATATTTTTGCAGTAACATTGTGTATTTCCTGTTGTATATTTTGCAGTAGTCTGACCTGTTGCTCCCTCACAGCTGCTCTCAGCCGTCAGCCCTCCACTCTCCACTCTCAGCACGGCTCTGTACAGCCGTCCAGGCGTTAGTCCTGTCCCAGGGAAGCTGAAGTTTGCCGCCTCTCGGTCCAGAGCGGTGCTGACTATTTGCTGGGAGCCATCAAACAGGAACACCTTGTAGTTCTCCCAGCGGCCAGCGGGGGGCGTCCAAATCAGGAAGAGGCCCCCGTCGGAGGAGGGAGAGAGGAAGAGGACGGTCACCGGTGCCGGAGCTGAAGATGAGACGAAGTCGGGATGAAGAAAAGAAAGGAATCATAAAAATAAAAAAGGAAAAAAGAAAGACCTCACCTGTCCGGATGGTGATTTCTGATTGGTTCGTCAGTTTGCCGCTCCTGGACGTCACCACAACCTGATAGGCGGAGCCTGGGGTCAGCTGATCAGCGGCGACCTCTGTGGCGTACGGAGGAAGCGTTCTCTCCCAGCGGCTCGTGCCATTGGCTGAGAGGGCGACGACGAGCGCGTCCACGTCGCCTTCGGGCTGTTGCCATGACAACGACAAACTGGTGTTGTGGTCGGCGGTGAGGTTGGAAACGGCGGCTGGAACTAGAAAAGAGATTCAGATATGAGGCTTACTTCCCTCCTCACTCCCCTTCTTTCTTCTTCTCCTCTCTCTCTCTGTACCTGTCTGAGCCTCCGTCGTCCGGCTGTTCTGCAGCTCGCCGGCCTCCGTCACCACGGTAACGTTGTACAGTCGCCCCGGCGTCAGGTCGAGCAGCGTGTGCTGCGTCGCCGTGCTCTCCAACGTCTCGTTCCTCAGCAGATCTGCAGAACAGACGGGAAGAAAGAAAAGGTCACTTCCACGATCACCTTCCCAACCAGACCTCAGTTTAAAGTTTGCCATTTTTAGCGCCTAAATGTCAGCTGATTTGATGATTTATAAAGTATTTTTATTTTTATTTAGGAAGTATATTTGACATAAAGTCTAATGTTTTGCCTCATATGGATCCTGGACGATGGCAGCTGTGGGGCTGCAGCACCACCTAAAACCCGATATGATGGAAAACGCCTGTTCACTAAAACACTTAAACTTTAAATGAACACTTGCTCCTTTTTCTACCAGGACTTAGATGCTCAGTGAATTTGTCTGATGTGACGCAGTCTACTGACAACAGGGGACAGATATTTATATTAAAAAAGACATTAAAAGGTACAGTTTACATAATATGGGACCTTTAACTGTCTGGTTGAAACACAGTGTGTTTTGTAGGGGCTTTAAATGTGACTTCCTGCTATGAAGCAGCTGCATTGAATCTTCTTCTCGCCTGAGATCAAACATGGCCGACGTACCTGCGTGGTCCCACAGCTGCAGCCTGAAGCGCTGCGTCCTGCCCGGGCCGGCCCGCCAGGAAAGGTCCAGGCTGCTGCAGGTCCTGGAGGTCACGGCCAGGCCGCTCACCGCCGACGGCCCTGACACACACACACACACACACACACACACACACACACACACACACACAGAGTCAGAAAACAGGAATAAAGTCCAAAAACACTAATGCAGCTCGCTTCCTTGATTTATATATCAGCGGTATTTTGAATCTGGTCCGACCTGAAGCACCAGGATCAAGTGTCTGCACGTCTAAACCAGTTTTAATTGATTTAATGGTTCTGAATTCTCTCAAAGACACAAAGATCGTAGCCTAGCTTAGCATCAAACGTCGCTAAGGAAGTTCCTCACAGTGTTTCGGTTTGTTTGTGGATTTGGTTTAGAGAAGAAAAGACATTTGTCCATCAAACACACAGACAACAAGACACAATAAGTCCAGTAATCAGGATTAAGAGCAGAATATCAATAAAACAACACTAAAAATGAATAATAATGAGAATAAAACAGATTAAATGCAGGTAAAATAAATGAAGAGAAACCTCAGAGTCATCATTTCAACATGGAGTCATTTCCGCCGGACGCATTAACAAACTTCAAAACCAGGAGAATGAAGAAAAAGATCAAATGGATTCAATAAAAGCTCGACAGAATAAGGTGACAGTTTCCTCAAATACAGTACGAAGTGTCGAGCTTACGAACACGACGACCTCATTCTGTCCATCTCTTGTATCCATTTCATCTTTTTCTTTGGTCTCGTGGTTTAGAAACTTCTGAACCAGATTGTTAAACCATCTCGGAGGCTTAACGAGCTCACAGAGGTGTGTGTGTGTGTGTGTGTGTGTGTGTGTGGACACATCTTCTACAGACAGCTATCAGGTCTTTGGTTTTAAATTGATCAGATACAGTCACTGTTGTTCTGGATCAACATGTTTCCTGTCTTTATTTAGTCACATCTGATGTCTGATTCCTGAGGAAACACTTTTATTAGTCCAACATCCCAAAACTGACCAGAGCGTGAAAAAAAAAACATGTTTTTGTTTGAGCGTCTCGGCTCTGAGGCGTGAACGACGGTGACGACAGCGCGCATCCTCTTGGGGAGCGAAACCTGTCCAGAAACGGTGGGACTGCTCCTTTACCGTGACTGTGATTTATGTGTTTGGATCAGAGTCGGACAGCAGGAAGGTTTCTGCAGGAAAAGGATCCATCGGCTCGATCTGTGGCCTCGTCATCAAAGTCTGAGCACTGTGGGAGTCAAGCTCTCACACACACACACACACACACACACAGACACACACACACACACACAGACACACAGACACACAGACACACACACACAGACACACACACACACACGGCTAAAAAACATTCCCATTCCCCTGCGTCTCTTCAAGCCGTCAACCTCCCTGAGTGCTCCCTGCTTCCCCAGTTGTGCTTTCCCACAACGCCTCGTGTGTGTGTGTGTGTGTGTGTGTGTGTGTGTGTGTGTGTGTGTGTGTGTGTGTGTGTGTGTGTGTGTGTGTGTGTGTGTGTGCCGCCGTGTCGCCACTGGTGCTTCAAACTGAGCTTCGAACAATAATATCAGGCTGCGACATCTCTGCCCCGAGCGCCACGCTGAGACAAACAAGAACAGCGAGTGTCTGCAGCCACTTTCAGTCCGACTGTTGATGTTTCTGAAGGGAAACGACCAGTGAGGAGTCTGTTCTGCTGCCTCCAAGTGGACAAAAGAAAGCAATTAATGCTGCTGGAGGAAATGGAGAACTCCATTTTCAAACCTGGGCCCCATTTTATATGTTTTGGTAGCTAAATAGCTTGTAAGTACTTAAAGTGTTGGAACTGGTCCAGTAGATCACCTCAGCCAGCAGCCACCAAACAGGCTGCAATGGCTGCAACGTGATCCTTTGGGACAACTGCACCTGATCACAGTAGGTCCACTAAAAGAGCTTGTTTGATCCACTGACAGGCTCAGAGTGTTATTCTAAGTGTGTGACAGCATCATGGAAAGGATCCCTACAGAGAGAGACCTGGAAGATCCTTTTGGTTTAACCACAAACAGCACACACACCAGACTACATTCACTAAAACAGGGATTTTAGAGAACAGGACAGAGGTTGGTTGTTAGATATTAGTTGTTGTCACGTTGTTTGTGTTACATATTGTGGTGTATCTGAACTAACCCTTTTGACCAAAAGTCACACAATAACACAAACAAACTAACTGATGGAGGCAGCAGCAGAGCAGCAGCTCCTGTGTCCTGTGAGCTAAAATCCCTGTTTTAGTGAATGTAGTCTGGTGTGTGTGCTGTTTGTGGTTAAACCAAAAGGATCTTCCAGGTCTCTCTCTGTAGGGATCCTTTCCATGATGCTGTCACACACTTAGAATAACACTCTGAGCCTGTCAGTGGATCAAACAAGCTCTTTTAGTGGACCTACTGTGATCATGTTGCAGCCTGTTTGGTGGCTGCTGGCTCAGGTGATCTACTGGATCAGTTCCAACACTTTTTGTACCTACCACTCATTTATACACCTAAAAATAGGGCCCAGTTTAAATGTAAAATGCCTCGTTTAGGGAAGGTGCTGATAATCGTGACGGCGACTTGAAGAGCTGAAACAGGTACAAACAAACCTGCAGAGGTCATGTGACCACTAAAGGTCAGTGGACGTTAACGGTCGGAGATAAGAAACCACAAACACCTCAGAAGAAGTGTTTTGCATTGCTGAGAAGGTTACTGTCGGGACTCGACTGGGTGCAGCAACGCCCTGTTTCCTCCACACACACACACACACACACACACACACACACACACACACACACACACACACACACACACACACACACACACACACACACACACACACACACACACACACACACACACACACACACCCTTTCCCAGTGCTTCCCACAGAACAAAGAAACAATGGAGGCAGGAAATGGCTGAACCCTGAGCTCTGCCCACGATGGAAATACACACTGAGGGCCCAACTTCTGTTCTGGAGGGCCGCCAGTGTGGACACACACACACACACACACACACACACACTTTTACTGCTCTATCACTCTCTCTCAGCAGGGCTGTGGTTCCTGTAGCTAATCACAGAGCTGCACAGAGAGGGGAAGCTTCATGACATTAACTAGCACGCACACACACACACACACACAACAAGGAGGTCGTGTTGTGTTCTTTTACTTCAAACGACGAGAGGTCAGAGGAGATGGAAACAATAGGACAGAACACAAAAGGGACATTTCACCAGACATTGTGAACGTGGTGTAAAAGCTCCGACTGTTTCACTTCAAAGGTCGGACTGAGAGCATCCCAACCTTTAACCAGCAGAGCCCACAGGTGTCACACGCCTTTTAAATATACTGGAAATGTCCCTTTACAGCTTTTATCCTTGAATTTAACTTCCTTGAACTCACTCGGTGACAGATACTGAACTTCCTGGTGCCGTCATGTGACCCAGTGACCATTTCCAACATGTTGGTCTGTCTGATGAACACCTGAGACACAACCAGCTCTAATCCCAGATTATATCAACATGTCCTCACTGTGTTTGAGGAAAAAGCTGATATGAAACAGCTTCTAAAAATAAAGCGGTGACATATTGAACATGTCAGACAGTCGGGGGAATTGTGTCTCAGGAATAAGAAATGTGCTCCTTTGATCCATTTAGTCTGTTTTATAGTAGTTTTACTGAAAGGAGAAAAGGGTTCTTGTGGGTTAACTCAAGTAAAACTACATCAAAATAAACTACAGGTGCCAAAACTAAACATTCTCATGACTCATGACGTATTATTTTAATGTTGGAGCTTTTAAAGTGGCTCATTTTAAGCCCTTTATGTATAATAGTAATAATAATGTATCTTATTTATTGATAATATTTTGTATCAATAACTTGATTCTGTGTTTCAGATAAATGCAGTGCAGTAAAAACTACAATATTTCCCTCTGACATGAAACACAGTATTAAAATAGTACTCGAGTGAAATACAAGTACTTCTAAACTAAACAGAAGTGCTTCTCATCAGTGGTGGGAGAAGTATTCAGCAGTATAAAGTACTAATACTGCATTTAAGTAGAAATACTGCATTCAAAACCCAGTAAATATTTAAGTATTACAATCAAAAATCACCAAATGTGTTTGTTTTTATTGTTAAATGATAATTCAGTGTAGTGAAAGTACTGTGTTTCCCTCTGGGGTGTAGCGGAGTAGAAGTAGAACGTAGTATTAAACAGAAATACTACTTCAAATTTGTACTTCAGTGTAGATGTACTTTGTTCCTTCTGCCGCAGGTGTAATAACACCTAATAACATTATTAATGGCTGGATTCCATTTACTGTGAGTGCTGGCTCGCTGACACACCTAAATGGAACAGAGCCACTAATAATGTTCCTGGTTTTGATGGATGTGTTTGTTTTTTTCTGTGACAGATGAAATTTAAGAGTGACTTTAATGTTACTTCTTCACCTGTTTTAGGCGGCAAATGGGAGACATCGGGATAGAAAAAGATGCATGCTGGGTAAACAAAGAAATCATATCATGGCCTCTTACCTGATTATAAAATAACTCCTCTTTCATATCAAAGTAACTGGTAACAGCCTCAGAAAATGCTGCAGCTGCACAGAAACTGTCACATAACAGCCGTTATATCGTTCTCTGCACACACGCCAGACTCCATTCACAAAAACAGTGATTTTACCTCACAGAATATGGGAGTTGTTGGTCTGCTGCTGCCTCAGTTAGTGAGTTCGTTTGTGTTATTCTGTGTTGCACAAGTATTCTGATGAATCTGAACCAACCCTTTAATACACCAGAGTCACGCAGACAACACAAACAGACTCAGTAATTGAAGCAGCAGCAGACCAGAAACTCCCATATTCAGTGAGGTAAAATTCCTATTTTTATCAATGGAGTCTGGTCTGTAAAGCTGGTTGATATTTTGCACATTTCATCCTCTACTTTAAAACAAACGTAAATTTACCATATTTTAACTGTAAATTTGTATTTTATATTTATGATTTATGACCTTTGCAGTAATTACCTTTTCTTCTCACATACTGTGTTTATTGTGACTGACAATACACCAAAGTACCAAAACAAGACCCGCTTATCAAAATATTAAAACAATGTAAAAGTACTTTCAGCCAAACTTTAAATGATCCCATAAAGAGGAATGAGCTTGACTTACTCAGTGCTTCTGGAGCTTTTAACCGTGTTACATGGTCCTCATCAGCAGATGGAGTTTGCTCAGCTGTCATGGAGTTGTGGATGTTTAAGCTTTTTATTATTTTTTTGCACTTACTGATGACTAACTGAGCGAACACCATCAGTGGATTAAGACTGTGCGACATTGAGGAAAAGCTCAGGAAGGAGCGAGTAAGTGGACCTTTAGCCCTGTGTGGTGCTGGTTGGATGAGGACTCACGGGTGTGCAGGGTGATGTTCGCTGCCTCCTCGTCCGTCTGGGACCGAACCTGCAGCTGGTAGGCGGTTCCAGGCTCCAGGTGATCCAACGCGCAGGTGAAAAAGTCTCCCGCTGCCATCTCCTCCTCCTTCTTCTTCACCTCCTCTTTCTTTCCTCCCATCTCATTAGTCTCTATCTCCTCGTCTCCGCTGCTTCTCCTCCGACACTCGGCGCTGTTGGCGTCCGGAGAGCTCAGGGTGAAGGAGCAGTCCTGTCCAGGTGTGATAACGGTCAGCGATATGGAGTCCAGGCCGGATTCTGGTCCGGCTACAGAGATGCTACATGGGACGGACGGGTCCTCTGTGGGAGCTGCTCCGCTCAGATCCTGACGGGGAAACCAGACACCAACGCCAGTGAGATGAAGCACCAAGAGTCCAACATTTGAAACACATGACGATGTATAACGTGCTCTAATGTTTAAGTATCTTATGAGCAACTTCACGTGTTTTTCACTCCATGATATTTATGGTATCTTATGGAAATGTGGCCATTCTGGATCTTCTCATCCTCTGTAGTATTGGAAGTTTTTATAGTAAACTAAAACTAATTTTAATTAAAGGTGAACTCTGTGTTTTTAAATCTGGGCCCTATTTTTATATATGCTGGTGTCTAAATGACTGGTAGGTAGTAAAAGTGTTGGAATTGGTCCAGTAGATCACCTCAGCCACAAAGTAGGTCCACTAAAAGAGCTTGTTTGATCCACTGACAGGCTCAGAGTGTTATTCTAAGTGTGTGACAGCATCATGGAAAGGATCCCTACAGAGAGAGACCTGGAAGATCCTTTTGGTTTAACCACAAACAGCACACACACCAGACTACATTCACTAAAACAGGGATTTTAGAGAACAGGACACAGGAGCTGCTGTCTCCATCAGTCAGTTAGCTCGTGTTATTAAATGTCAGACTCTTCCTTTAGAAATGTTGTGCAGATCAGTCAGACTTTCACTTTTACTTGTTTTTGCTGATTATTTCAAAAGGACTCTGATCTGTTTGTGTTCAGCAGCTCATTTTCTTTGTCTTTTATTTTCATGGGAGTGGAAGAACATTTGGTTTCATCCTCACTGCACCACAAGTAAAAGTCCTGGATTTAAAAGTAAATGTACATAAGTTTTGATGTTTGAAATGAAAACTAGTGATCAGATGAATATTGTGGAATGAAAAAGTAGAATAATTCTCTCTGGAATACAGCGACAGTGAAGTATTAAGTAGCTAAACACTCGAATAAATGACAGCACAAGTATTTAAATTATATCTAAGTGAAGTATTTGAGTAGAAGTACTTCAACCTTAAATTCAAAACTGATTTAATCGGCCGCTAAAACCAAAAACAATGGCTCTTTGTGTTGCTGCCAAGAAAGCATCCAATGGACTGCTGCGGCAGTTCATCAGCTGCAGCTATTTAAAGAACTGTAACTGTGTTTTATCACTCTTTGGGTTAAGCTGACCTCTGCCGTTGTGCATGTATGTGCTCGTGCAGAGTGATAATCTAGCCGGGGGCATCCTTTTCTTTCTATTGGACAGCAGATAACAGGAAATAAAACTATTTGTCACTGATAATGAGGTTCAGGGAGTTCAGACAGAACAATGCTGCACACAGACCCTGCAGGACGCTCTGAAATCAACAGTTATAATTCAATGTTGGGAGATTAAATCAATCAATCCAATATGAGGTCTGCATGTGAGGTGGCAAATGTGTAAAAACCATGTTCGTGTGATCAAAAACAGTCCAACAATTGGGGGAAAATGCTAATTTCCTAGCCTAGCTTAGCACAAACTGCTAGCTTACTGTTGAACTCCAACAAAAGCGAAAATATCCGCCGAATTATATTTTGCTTTTGTTGCATCTTGTTTGACGAGATGAATGAAAATAAAGAGAGATTGTGGCGTTAGCAGCAGTTAGTTTGGACCAACAGCTGCTTTCGCTCCATCCAAACCTTACTGACTACAGGATGGAGCGACGACTAGCGAGTGAGCTAACAAGACATGCAGTGAATAAGACATCACTGGAATCCTTCTCATTTTGCAGTGCAGAAGGCGGCATTAGCTTTTGTCCAGCTATATTTGAGCTCTTGTTCTTGTACGGTAGCGCACAATTAGCTCATGTTAGCTTCTGGCCAAAGTAGCATTGTTTGGGCTTGCAGCTTGGTGTTGATTCTCAGTTGGATTGGCAGTACTATCACCTGTTTCACTCACACCACAGAGAAGTTCAGTGACAACACATTTATATTCTATTCACTGTTTAACGTCTGATGATTAATATTGCTTTTTTTCCACACAGGATTTTTTTAATTATATGCAATTTAATAAAGAAAAGATTGATTCTGATTGTTTCGGATTATGTGTGTTGTCTTATATTAATATTGTACACAAACGTTCACCAGACCTTTTCTGACAACAAAGTTTGAGGTTCACGGAGTGTTTAGGAGCTCTTTTCCCACATTTCATGTCTGTCTCAACACTATCAGCTAACCACTAAAAGTAAAAATATCCCCAACAAATTTGCTATACCAAAAATTATACCAAAAAAAATTTTCTGACTTTGGTGAAGCAGCCGTTCCACAAAAAACAACAGAAAATGTCATCACTACCCTGAGAAACACTTTTAAATCGGGACGTTTAACTCCCTTAAAACGTGCCTTATTTTTGGATAATCTTTCAAATGTTACTTAAATCTCTTAAATGCAAATATCTCCTTGATCTTTTTTAATATTCAGTACAGATTAAGATGTTTTTGCTATTAAAGTAAATGTTTCATGATATTATAAGAAAGATAAAAGGATAAATTATCTTGTTTTTCCTCACAGGTTTTCAGTCTCAGTTGAATTCCTGGGTTTAAATTCACATTTTAAAGTACTGGTTCACCGCCATATTTTGCCTTTTATATACAAACATTGCACAGGAATATGAATTAATATTAAAAGAAATGTTGGACTACAGTGGTTGTTCAATTCTTTGAAGCAAAGCTGTGAGTTTGTCTTGATGGACATACTTTTCTACACATTCTGACAAAAATGCATGATATTTTCATTATTTTTGAACGAATAATAAATGTGAAATCTTGCGTTTGTGGCAGTAAACAAGCTTCATTTTGCCTTTGAAAACTACTTAATTAACTGTCAGCGGGTCATAAATGTGTGAGATGAATAAATGTGACTCACCCGGAGCAGCAGCAGGCAGGTGAACCACAGGAGGCAGAGATAACTGTGAACTTTACATTTCAGCATTTTGATCCTCCTTCAGATCCTCAGACAGACCACGCACCACCATAATCCTGAGGCTGAGGGAGAGGACGTGGGTTTATATCCACTGTTTAAGGCAGATTGCAGAAAATATCCGTCTCTCTTGTCTTTGAGGTCTTTCGGCAGAGAATGAGTCAAAGTTGGACACAAACGGCTGGAAAACGACTAATTAAATGTCCTTTTTCGCTCTTTTAGGAAAACTGAATATTCCCTATTTGAGAAAAAGAGCTTTTTCCTGAAATTTCATCTCTTTTAAGCGTCGTCTCTTTTCTGCCTCTCGTCCATCCCCAACTCAAGCCTCTCAGACTTCAAACTCAGCCTTCCTCTCCCTTCTCTGGACTCCCTCCTCCCCGTCTCTCCCTTCCTGTCCGTCCGTCCGTCTGTCAGACTCTACAGCGTCGAGGTTGGGAGTCACTAACGGACTTCCTCAATCAAGCCGACAGCTCTGTGAGTCACCGCAAAGGCACGACTACAAACCCTGTCTGGATGGAGGCTATAAATAGGCAGCACACCTAGCCGCACTAACAGCAGAGGTGTGAGTTATAAATAGAGACGAGTTTTCGATTAATTCCCTCAGAGACGGGATCGCTGTGGAGTTTAAAGTTTGCTCCGTCTCCTTTTTTCATGACAGCCGTCGTCTTTTCATGTGGCTCCATCTGTGAGGGTGTAAATTTAGTTTGGACTCCACGTTAAGTCCTGCGTTTGTTTTGCAATCATGTTTCTGGTGCTGCTGCTGATAATTAAAGTTCATTGGCACTGACTGCTAAATCAAATGACTGGAGGTTATTGTACTTTTGATTTCCTGTTTTTATTTCATGTTGACTTTGGGCCCGAGCACCACGCGGTTTAAATGCAAGGAATTATTATTATTTTAATAAATGAATTGCCTTTTCGAGGGTCTAAACATACTACACGCATCAGCCGTGGTGAAAAATTCCGTATTTTATGGGTCTTGCAAATGTAGGTCGCAAAATGGCTCCATAGCACCCCAAAAATTAAAAAAAAACATGTACGAAATTTGGTAGGTACACGTATCTCTTCAAGACGTACAAAAAAAGTCTCTTGAAGCGATGGCGTAAAGCCAACAGGAAGTCGGCCATATTGGATTTTTCGTGCATTTCTGGCGATTCGAAGGGGTTTTAAATGAACAAACTAGTCCGCTGCTTGCAGCTTTAATTTTGATTAGTTTTTTTATAAAGCTTATTAGCAGTTTTCAAAATATACTTGCAAAAACGTATTGGTTTTCGTCATAGTTCTTTGTAATACAGGGTATTTGTGAAGGACGAGGTTCAAAAGAAGATTTAAAAAGTATTGCATAACGGAAAAATAAAAATAAAATTCTATAACGTTAGTTTGTTGGTTTTTTTGGCTCTTTTTTGTCATTTTTATTTATTTTCAACAAAAATGCCTTTTCACATTGAGTGTTATTAGTGTGATTTAATCTGTTTTCATCAGCAATAATCTTGGTGATTCTGCTGCCAATCTCACTGAGAATCAACACTAGTGCAGCTCTAAGCAGTTCTTAGCCACTTTAAGCTGAATTTGAATTTAATCGTCATGTCAAATGCTGTGATATAAAACACAATAAGATTAAATCCCTTAGACGGAAGAAGCTGGAATCAGCAAACGTCATCTGACTTAAAGAATAACTGCAGTTGATTATTATTTTAGTACATTAGTCTTCTTAACTGCTATCTTGTATTAAAACATTATAATCTTATAGATTTAGTTTTTTTGAGCTACACTCTTCCATCCGTTGTTTTGAGTGTGCACTGACAAAACTCTTTGTGAAGTGCAGAAACCAAAAGCAGCGATTGTTACAGACGTCCATTTTTAGGCCTATTGTCTCAACATCAAAACTGAATTGTTATCTCTCGATAAAAACGTCTCCAGCTGAGATTAAAACAAACTCATCTGATAATCAATGATAAACAGGGACGTGCCAAATTCAACACATTTGATTATAAATTCAATTGTTGAATGAATTATGAGCATTTTTTATGGTGTTACCTTTGTAGGCTAAATAAAGATTTTATTTTATTTTATTTTTTTTAAATTGTATTTTCTTGTGCTTATACTTACTTAAAAAACAAAACAAAAAAGGGAAAAAAATTGGGAAATGTGTCGACCCACAGAGGTCAGATTTGTAAAAGGTTTGAGTCAACCGCTCTGCGAAGCAGCATTTCAAGTTAAAAGGCCAAAATGCTTTTGTTTCAGCTGGTTGGAGCTACTTTTAGTCATCCACACCTCTTTCCTTCCTTCCTGCTACCCTCCTCTCTCCCTCTTTGTCTCACTCTCTCCCTCGTTATACGACAGCGAGTTTCTAGGAACAATCGTTTATCCTCTAAACATGAAGCAGCGTCACCATAACGCACGCCGACTGTCATATTCTCATGGTAAATTACACTAATGCACAGTAGGACGTACAATCCATCATTCAAATAAACAGATGAATGACTAAATACCAACCAGCCTGATTATTCATTATACTGTAGATAAATACGTTAACTTAAACTGACCCCGGAGCTGCCATAAATCATCCAATATGATCTTGTAGGTATTTATAATATAGATTCGACTTTCCTGTTATAAACTATTCTAGTTTATCACACACATTTTTCCGAAGTTTGGATTTCTGCGCAGTTACTTTAACTATTTGGTTTTCACACCTGGCAACGCTGGTCTGAGTCAGTCAGTCAGAGTCCAAGACAACACGAGTCACAGCGTCATCGTTTTTATGTCCAGTGTTTATGTACAGATTACAGGAAACAATATATGTGTATATAGAGTAGACAGAGAGGTTACAGCACTACTCAGTGGCTAATGCTCAGGGCTATTACAACATTCAGGTTGATTAGTAATAGTTAAAAAACACGTACACTGATAAGCATCAGGTGTAATCTAACTGAGCTGTAGTTCCCTCACTGCACAAGTTTAAAGGGACGCTAACGTTTTTAATTTTAATGGTTTTAATTCCCTAAATTAAATCATTCATATTATTTCTGCCCCAAACTCATCACGAACTGAAAAGGGTGTTTAGATAAAGTCAGTTTTTTTAGCTGGCTAACTAAGTAGCATTTTTCATCTAGCTAACCGCTAATGTATCGAAAACTACTGTTAGCATTTACTAAATTAATCTAGTTAGCAAGCTAATAGTTATATTTCTTGAGGTTAAAGTTTACTGGCATATTTGGCATCTTTGAAAAGTGTGAAATAAAATTTTAGTGTTATGAACTTGTTGAACTAATAATTACAGACTTTGATGCTACCCATAATCCCCCTCTTCGAGATCAGGACCTTCTGTCACATTCATCAACACATTACCTCTACTGCACACAGATACCAACATTTATTCATTACTATAATGTGCTACAAGCTAGCTAAAAATCAGCTGACTGACTCTGTGGAGCATTAATTCTTACATGAGTTTGAAACTGTGCAGCTTTTAAATGAGCTCAAACGGGCTAACGCACTAGCTAGCCTGACCAAAAGTTGGAGGGAATAATGGTTATTTAACTACCTAATGCTATAATCAACTGTTCCACTGTTATGGTGCAGGTCAATAACAGCAGAACAAACAACATCAGCTCAACAAGCTTCGGTTTCTTTGGTTCAGGCTTTAAAATGGAGAAAAGTGCAGTCGCCTCCTAAACTGTCCTAAAATGTGACAGAAGGATCTGATCCAACTGAATGTATTCAGAGCCTGTGAGCAACTTCAGAGTGGCTGCAGCACTAAAAGATAACATTTTATTTTATTTTATAGCAAGCAAAAAGTCAATATTTTAAAAACATTGGACAAAAATGTAAAAAAAATTAAAATGAAATTCTCTGGTTAATTTTTGAAGTGTCGGGCTTCACAAGGCGAAGCTCCAATTAAACCCAAGTAGTTATTGTAAGTGTAATTATCTAAGTATCAATTACTGGAAACTCTACATGTGATGAATTGTAGATGATTATAATTTAATTCCAAGTGTATTAATTAAACAGTATTTTCAGAGTGCTTCCAGGAAACCACTCATGAACGCACAGTTATATATAATTATAATAACACATAACATAAAGCCTTAACCGTTTAGTCTACATTGGTAACCAGTAGTGTAAATACTGAAACACGATGCCTGTTAATTAAAGTGAATACAGAATCCCAACATGTAAAATGTAAAAAGTCTTAGCGTCCCTTTAAGCTCCATAAACAGTCGACAACACTGAAGTACAGGACGTGATTGACCTCCTACAGAACTGTACAGACACAATACCACGTCAGAGGCAGTGTGTGTTGTTGTACCCGCTGCTGCAGTGGGTCTGGAGGCTCTTCAGTCAGTTCACACAGGGAATTACATCACTGGCGCACTGGTAATAAGCCGGATTTTTAACCATTCACGGTTTAAAAATCGATTCAGTTCCTGAACTGGCTCACAGTAAAGTGAAAATTGGGTTGGCGGTGGTCCCGGGAGGCGCGTTGGACAAAAAGGTCCAAAGTCCCTCGATAGTATCACAAGTAAACGAATAAATAAAAAAGAATTTGGTACATAGAAAAAGAAGAGTCTTCAAAGTTTCTCTCTTTTATTGTCCGTCAAACGGTCCGGCCTCGACGTTCCCAGTTTTAGCAGCAACATCTCCGTGTTTGTGGTCCATGGATTGAAATGTAACTGCCCACATTAGGTTTAATAGCACTTGAACATGTACTGTACAGTGTTATCCCAGTCACACAGGGAGCAGATTAGATACTCACGGTAATGTTCTTCGTTACTGGCATTACTGCACAAACCTCCCATCTCTAAAACAAGCAAACCCCCCAGGAACTGACAAAACCACCTCAGTTTTATCTAAAATATATGGAGGATTAACGGAAGGATGAAGGAAAAAGAACCCCCCAAAAAATCAGCAAGACTTTATTTGAGCATTTCAAGAATTAAGTTAAAATGTTAAGAATGAAGTCCGGGTTTTTTTGCATTTCGAGAATAAAGGCGAAACATTTAGAAGGAAGTCGACAAACTTCAACTTTATTCTGAAAATGCAAAATAAAATAATCTTGCCTGAAAATACAGAGTAAATAAAAATATACACTACATTTCTATAAATATTTCTATTGGACATAAGGGAAATTAAATTCAAGCTTTTTTTCTTGTTACTATTTTGACATTTTTCCAGCGTTGCTTCCATGTAAAGAAAATCTGAAGACATTCAAAGCTCTGAAGGTCTAAAGTTTCCTTCCCTAAAGTTTTAAAATGTTTGCTCCATCATTAAGGCAGCGAGGCCTAAACCAGGTGGGTCTGTTAGGTTAAACTTAGATTTTCTGGCTCAAATAAAACACAAATAAAAACCTTTTAAAAAAAAAAACAAGACAAGTAAATCTTTTATTCCTGTTGAGTTGATGATTTAGAGATGAGGTTTGTCACCCACATAGCGAACTGTCATGCGAGTCGACAAATGGCTGATAGCTGCTAAACACATCAAAAACATGTAAAAACAGTATAAAAATAAAGTTATTATTACTCTGATACACCAAAATAACATAGTCACTAGATAACATAATTTACAACAGCACATCAATGAGATGACTGCACCGCTGTGACGTAAATTATTTCACATTTTTGGTATAAAGCAACATATCACACAAAAGGGGATTTGTCATTGCAAGAAAACAACGTTAAGTACTGAGAGTGTCTCCATATACTTGTCGTGTCAGCTCGGCCTGCACGGAAAAACTAAACTTTGACTAAAATGTCAAGATATTATAAGCAGTATTACCTTTAATTATGGAGTGAATGTATAAAGTCTGACTCCGGCTCCACTCATTCATGCATTCAGAATTGTATTCATTGGTCTAAAAGTTTTACCGTGATGGTGGATCATTGTGTCCATAATCGAAGATAATTAGGTTTTAATTACTAGTATAATTTTAACAAATAAAAAACAATTATTATCTTAGCATTCATAAACTACAGCTCCCACAATTCTTAGACTCAGTAATGCTGTCAAAGCCTCGTGTGGGCTGTACTTGCTCTTAATTGCTGTACTGAATAAATTGATATTATATTATGAGCATATTATAACCGTAGAAATACTAGATTTAATTGGTTTAACAAAATATTGCATTAAGGTAGCGTAACTAGTAATAGCATAAGCTTATACAGTAGGTTAGCATCTATTTACTGACGTTAAAGCATACGGACTAACACTGAACTACTAAAGCTAGCGTTAGCCTCTATCAGATTGCTATACACTAAGCTAACTAGCTTAGCAAGAGCTTATTTCATTACATTGGTTTGTTAGCTTTTAGCATGTGAGCGATGGCTGGAGCCCCGTTTGTAACATCAGCACTCCGTCATGAAGCTGCAAAAGAAATAAATGAAATAGATCCTAAAGTTGGTTTTGCACATTTAAACATGAAATCATTCTAATCAAAAGGTCGGACTTGATTACTCTTTATTGGAAATTAAATGGATGTTTATTATTAGGGGTATAATGGTACACATTTTTTGGTCCAGCTAGAAAAAGTAAAAAATAAAACAAAATTGCTTTTTTAAAAATTCAACAGTGATTTGCTGAACAGACTATGGCTCTTTCTTTCCTGGATAAAATCTGACAGAGCTGCTGCAACCGATTACAACCTAGTAACAGGAAAGGAAAATCTATTTAAAATAAATATGGTGATAAAAATACAAAACATAATAAAATATCCATTAAGGTACAGCATTTAGAGAGTCAGCTGGACTTGAATTCATGTTAGCAGCTTTCAGCTTCACATCAGGACTCGTACATGAACCATGAACTGAAGAAACACGTGTACCGTTACACCCCTACTGTGTGGACAGGATCAGTGTGTTAGCTAGCCAACTACTGCAGCATGTAAATACTCAAAATGAATGTGTTTGCTAAATGATTGTGCTAGCTGAGCTAACATCAGAGTTTACCCACAAACCTGTGCAATCTCTGAGGAGTTTCTAATGAAGTTAGAATTGTTAAGACATCTGTGAGGATCATGAAAACCCCTCTGAAGGAACAACCTGCTCCTGGATGTTTGCTGAATCACAGAGTGCAGATGTCACAAAAGGAGCTATGATGAAAGTGTTGGTTCAACAGTGGTGCAAAGGTGCAACCAGCTAACAGTCATTTTCCAATAGCCTTTTCAATAAGAACACCACATTATACAAAACCATTTTAAAATCCTATAAGACACAGAAACACAACAGTGTTATTGAACAATGTACCATCAATTTCAATCCATCTACTACTTCTACGTCTCCATGACAGAAAAGAGGTAATAGGACAGTCTGGTTAGTTAAAGACGACACGATCAGACAGTCGGTTGGTTAAGAGAAGTGAAGCAGGCGGTCTGTCCAGTTCCTCTGAAGAGCAACTCGCCAACAACACAAGAAGAAGAAACAGCAGAAGAAGAAGAAGAAGAAGAGCGGATACATTCCATTTTCAGTAATTTACCTTTCCTCCTTCCTTCACCTAGCTCCGCCCACAACAGTCCTCATTGGTTTGTCCATGTTGTCCGTCAAACTCAAAGATCCCCCCTCAGGAATCCCCTCGTCTCCGAGGACTCCAACATCTCAGAGAACAAACCTGCCAAGGACTCGCTATGTTTGCACACTTCCAGGCTGAAGTCGACAGCTCCTGTGGTGGCGCCGCTCACTGGCCGGTTTCTGCAGACAGACGGGCCTCGTACAGGCTCAAGGCGTGATGGACGAACTCGTACTGCTCACCTGTCTGGATCATACCTCCTCTGCACGGACAGACGGAGACTGTTAGTGACTGAAAGTTACCAAAAAGGTTTGTTTTTGCTACACAGAGCAGAACAAAAGATGTAACACAGAGAACTTTTAAACTTAATGTCTGGTCCCCACAAAGGTTTTAGGATCATTTCTTTAATGGAGTTACCTGTCGGCTCTGAGCTGGCAGGTGATACTCAGAACATCTACCACTCCCTCCAGCTGCAGCTGTCGACAGCCTATCGTCGTGGCGATGAAGCAGCCTGTCCGGCCAATCCCGGCACTGCAAGCAAAGGAGCATGGGTAATGGAGTCGTTTCAAAAGTAGTAGTAAAACAAAAAAAAAGCCTGTGTCCTGTTCCTCTCTCTCTCTCTGTACCTGCAGTGGACGATAACCGGCCCCATGGAGGCCGCCGTCTGTCTGTCCGTCTCCACGTCAGCCATCAGCTGCAGCAGCGGCATCGTTGAGTCTGGGGTTTTGTGGTCGGGCCATGACGTGTACCAGTAGTGCTGCAGCACACGGGTTTGATTCCCACACTGCACACACGAACACGCCAGGGTTGAGCACGTTTTACTTTACTTTTCAAGGTCCAGAAAACCAGAAATTATCGCAGCAGTGCTGTAGAGCCACTGCGTCACATCACATGAAGGCTCCTGAAATAAAACTAACTTTCTATAAAAAATAGCACCATAATTTCTGCTACTGGGGCCACTGGGGCACATGACATCATCTATTAAAACATTCATGTTTGTTTACATCAGCAGCTACAGAAAATAAAACTGCTGCTATGTTACGTTACGTTTATCCTCAAAAGAGAACCGTCACAATTCATCTCATTACACCTAAAAAAGTCCCCCAACTTTTCCACAACTACTCATTCCATGACTTCACACTTTCAACACGTCACCAAGGAAACGACAGCAGCAGAGGTGTGTGTGAGGTGTGTGTGTGTGTGTGTGTGTGTGTGGACCTTGAGTGTGAGGCTGCGTGTGGTGTAGTGTTCACACTCTCTGACGCTGTTCACCAACACTTCAACCTTCCCGTAGATTCCCCTCTTCTCCGGCCAGTACAGGACGCACTTCTGCAGAGGGAGACGGTGGGAAATGTGTCAGAATCACATTACTGTGGTAGAATATATGAAGAACATTTACTCGAATACTGAAAGCATTTGTACTCTACTGGATTATTACCATTTTATGCTACTACATTACATTACTGTGAAATATAATCTACTTTTTCTAATCCCTTCCCTGCTCATGTGACCGTTACCTCGTTCTTCTCCTTCAGTTTGGTGATCATGACGATGACGGGCGCCTCCTCCTGCCAGGCCATCTGCCAGAAGTCGTTCACCGTGTTCACCATGGGACCCTGAGTGGCGATGAAGGCCTTGTTGTCGCCTAGGTAACCCTGGGATGGGAACCAATCACAAAACAGCGTCAGCAGCTTGCTCCCCTTCTTTTTTTCTTTTATTTATTAAATAAAGACTTTTTTTGTCTTTATTCCCTCCATGTAGATTGTTTCCATTTTCATACTTCCTCTGTCTAAACTGTTCATGTTTCCTTATATCTCCTCCTGTCTGCTGTAACGTTGGAAATGTCCCCGTCATGGGACTAATAAAGGAAAAGCTTATCTTATCAATACAAAAGTTATTCTGTGGTCAGTTTTGGTCATTTTGTTTGGTAGCTGGGCCTCTAAAATAAATCTAGCAGGAGTCAGTAAAACTGATCTAGTGGCCAAGTGGGCCAGTGGGTGAAGAAGTGATGCTGGATGCTGATAAATGTGCTCAGCAGCTCTGGACTGCTGGTCTGTGCAGCAGGATGAAGAATGTGAACGCGGCCGCTGTTCTCTCTTGTGGTTGGACAGTTTGAACTGTTTCACTGGAGCTTCCTGACAGGAACAAAGCCCATTGTATCACAGTCTGAGAGCGACATTACAGACTTCTGCAGGGGTAAACTTTCACTGCGGTGTGTGTGTGTGTGTGTGTGTGTGTGTGTGTGTGTGTGTGAGGAAACCAAAAGAAACAAAAACTGTTGACATTCCAGAAAAGTGATGTGATGATTTCAATGTTTGTTCTCAATTTTAGAGAAGATTTAACAAGCAAATGCTGTCGTTACATTTCAAGTTAGAAACAATTAACAAGTTAGGAACAATTACTTGTTTAGTTATTGTGTGTTACACAAATGTTGTGTTGGATCCAAACTAACTGGATCACAGTAGGTCCACTAAAAGAGCTTGTTTGATCCACTGACAGGCTCAGAGTGTTATTCTAAGTGTGTGACAGCATCATGGAAAGGATCCCTACAGAGAGAGACCTGGAAGATCCTTTTGGTTTAACCTCTCTGTAGGGACACCAAAATAGGTTTACAAATGTCACATTTTCCTCCAAAAAAAGACCAAACTGAACAGCTGAGTACTAAAACAAACAAAATACAAAATGGCCGACAACTTGTTGTAACACACTCCTCCAACATGAAGTCTTGAAGTCTAAATAATTGAGGGACAGACTTGTGTTTCCCGTCTTTCCAGTAAGTCAGAACTATGGGATCTTATAACTGAGTGTGTGTCTGTGTGTGTGAGTGTGTGTCTGTGTGTGTGTCTGTGTGTGTGTGTGTGTGTGTGTGTGTGTGTGTGTGCTCACCCGTATGTAGTTGGCGTTAATGTAGGAGCTCAGCAGGTCGTTGCAGCTCTTCGACTTGAGGATCACTCTGGAATGAGGGTCTAGGACACAGAGAGGAGAGGAGGAGAGGACACAAGGGGAGTAAGGACAGAAGACATATTTAGACCTTCAATCTGGTCTCTGTGTGTTTTTGGAGTCCGAGTTGGTCTAAATCCACTGAAAGGGGCTTGACAGCAGGTCAGGACTGAGTCTAATTCAGACTCTCTTGTCTTGACCCTGATCTGCTTTTAGACTTGGTCTTGACTTTGACTCTACCCCCATTTAGACCCGGCTCGGACTTGATCTTCACTTGTTAACGACACCAAGTTTTTACATCTGGCTTTTGTCTTGATCTCAAACTCCTGTAAACTCTGTCCTCACGTGGTCTCAGACCACTTTTCATTCTGGACTCCATCTTGGCCCTCTTTTAAACTCGGTTTCAAGCCTCTTTTACACTTAAGCTTAAAAAGGGTCGAAGCCCACTTAAGCTTTAGTTTCAACTTGCTCTTGACTCCTTTTAAACTTGTTTGACTTGGTTTAGTCTTGACTCTCTAACTCTGTTAGACTTCGAGCCTCTTCTAGACTGTTAGGTGGGTCTCAACTCCTTTTTCTGACTAGATCCCGACCTCCTTTCAGTTTTGTTTCTACGCTCCTTTTACACTCAGTCTTGACTTGGTTCTGTTTCCTGGACTGATCTCTGATCTGAGCAGCGGAGACTTCAGAAAAGACAGAAACGGTAAAACAGGAAGGGGTTTGATTGACAGCAACTGTAGGTGAGCATTCCTTAGCCTTGATTGGCCGGAAGGAAGGAAGGAACAACCCCCTCCTCGCTGCTGTATTGATAACCCCGCCCCCTCTCCAAAACAAAGTGTATGTGTGTGTGTCTTACATAATGTCTTAATCAGGTTGGTGCTTGGCTGGCAGTGTGAGAACAAACTGTGCTCTGAGGAACATGTATTGTTCAAGTGTGTGTGTGTGTGTGTGTGTGTGTGTGTGTGTGTGTTGAGTGAAGAGGGAGGTGCTTTATTAGTCGTCCTTGGGGTTGTTGGACTTTGACCTTAAGCCCCGCCCACATAATAAAACCACTTCCTGGTTCAACAGGAAATGAGGGCTGTGATGGAATAGTTGCCGTATCTTAGCAACAATGATATCATTTCACACACACACACACACTGTACTCACTGGGCAGTATGGTCTTGTATCTGTTCTTGGTCCCGTGGTTTGGAATATCGAGCTCTTTGGGATCAATGAAGTTCATGGGGATTTCCTAAGATGGAAGAAGAGACGTTAGTGTTAGAAGTGTGTAGAAATAAAGTGATCCTGCAGCCTGACACACACACACACACACACACACACACACACACACACACACACACACACACACACACACACACACACACACACACACACACACACACACACACACACACACACACACACACACACACACACACACACACACACACACACACACACACACACACTAAGGTAGTACTTGGTGCTCCATCAGTAGGCGATTATTTCATGGCGCAAAAGAAAAAGTGTGTTCACAAGTGGACGAGCGGATCATTATTCCACCGCTACGCTAAGACAAAAACATTCTTCTTCTGGTGCTCTCTCATATCAGTCACTCCCTTCAATACAGTGCCAGTCCTCCACTGGTGGTGAGTTACAGTATGGCAACATAACAAATACACAAAACAAGGGAATAAAGAGGCTTTTCTCCTCTTTTTTGAATTTGTACAGACAACAGCACATCGACCCACTCACCAAAAAATACTTCGATACTTAAAGTTTGTGTGATATAGAAATGTGTGCCGATTCTGTTTTGAGAACTTTCCTTAAAGTAAATGCAGCTGATGAGTCCATATTTATAGAAATGTGATATTTTCATCATGTTTTCCACCGTTAAAGAAACCTGGAGACTCGTCCTGATATCACAAGGTTTAACAAACCCAACTTTAGCGCCTGGCAGGTGGGATTTGAACCTGTGGCCTTCTGGATACTCCAGGAAACGGTGTTTAAATACTTACAGCGAACTCGGCGTGCAGCTTGTGCGTGTTGTTGACGATGTCGCGGAGCTGCTGCCTCGTCAGCGGGCGGCCGGCCGACAGCAGGTACTCCCTGGCCGCCGCCTCTCGGGGGGTTACCACGGCAACATTAAGGGGCTCCACGGAGCCGAGGGCCGACATGTCCAAGACCAGGGAGACGTTCGAGCCACGTCTGGAGAGGAGGGAGGGACGAGAAGGTAGAGAAGGAATGATGTCAGAGCCGGACGGGCCGAAAAGTAGCGGACTGATTCATAACGTGTGACACGACCCAAAGTCGCCCTGACCTGAGTCTGTGAAGCACTCATGTTTCTACCAACAACGGTTTTACCCCTTTATTCAGACTCAGACTGGCCAAAAGATGAAGAAGAAGAAGTAGAAGGACAAGAGGGAGAAGATGAAGAAGAAGAAAGAAGAGGAAGAAGAAGAAAGGACAAGGTGTGCTCTGAGGAGTGTTTGTGGGTGGACTCTCGTCGTCTGGCTACGTGTCGACCGGCTTCCTCTCCAGGATGCCGTTACTTCCTATTCGTCTGATTGCTGATTGGCTGCCATCCAGAGTGAACACACACACACACACACACACACACAGAGGAGACACAGACACCAAGAAAAACATCCTGTTCTCACTCTGAGCCTGAAATCTTCCTTCCCTTTCTTACCTTCAGAGACACAGAGTGTTCTCCACACATTAACACCCTCGCTCGGAGCGCTGATGTAACTAGGACAAAATGGCCGCCGTGGCTTGAAGCGCGGCGAGTCAACGGAAGAGTTACGAGCAGCAGATAAAGGCCGAAGTGCTCGACACCGAGCAGAGTCGCAGATAAAGATGTTTTCTTTCCACTTATGAAACTACTTAAGGAGGGAAATGAACTTTGGACAGATTTTAAAGAGCTCCTAAAGCAACAGAAACAGTCCGCTGATTCTTCTGAGCTGACACGTCTGAAAAATGAGGTCGGTCTTATTTAAACGGACAAAATCCTCGTTTCTCACACCCAAACTTCATGTAAAGTAAAATGTGGAGGGACAGAAAAATAAAAAGGCCGTCTCACTATTTATTTTGGGGAGGATTACATGAAGCATTTATGGTGAAGCTGTTCCAAAAGCCTGGTTCCCATTTTGCATATCCTGGTGTCTAAATGACTGGTTGGTCCAGAGTTGGTCCAGTAGATCACGTTAAAGCCAGCAAACAGGCTGTAACGTGATCCTTTGGGACAACTACACCTGACTATCATAAGTCCTCTGAAAGTTCTGACAGGCTCAGATTGTTATTCAGAACTGCACTGTAAAAGTGAGGCTCAGAGGGAGGTGGTGCCTTTATTCTACAGCCAGAAAACTGTGCAATCAGCATTTAATTCACAGTAAGTTAACACTAAGTAAGAGATCAAGGCAGCAGCAGACCAGCAGCTCCTGTGTTCTATGAGGTAAAATGACTGTTTTTGTGAATGTAGTCATTTACATTTTAAGCCAAATCATGACGAATCTATGACCTTTACGTCAAAATTTGAATTCAACTCTTCAGACTGTGTCATTATAATATATTAGGAAACACAGATTTACATATAACATGAATAAAGTGAGATGATTTTACTGCACAGCGACATGAACCGAGTGGTATGAAAGCAGTCTGCAGGTATTCTATGGGGGACAAACACTGACAGCAGTGATGTAAGGTTTATATGAATTGTAGGAAACGGGCTAAAAGGTCATCGTAGGAACATTTGGGTTCACGTGGACATGAGGAGAAACATTACAGAGGAAATCGGACCAATGGGACGCCTCCCTTCATATAAACAGCAGCTTCAGGACGTGTAAAGGCAGCTCTGATAGATGGCACACACACACACACGCACACACACAAAGGGGAAACCTACTTCACAATCTGAATGTGATCCTTGAGTGCTGATGTTGCTGAACTACAAGCTGTGGACACACACACACACACACACACACACACACTAGTCGGCACGTAGGCAGCTCAGCACCTGACTGCTCCAACAATCACAGGTTAGAGGCTAAAGTACTCTAAACACACACACACACACACTGTGTTCTTCCGTTTCTAAACATTGTGGACAATCCGAGAGCCCGTCAGGTGAATTTTCATCCAGACTTTATGAAATTTCAAAGACGTTCAATAAGTGATGTTTTGTGACTCTTCTGCTCCCTCAGAGGATGAAGAAAGTCATTTGGATCCAACACAATTACAAAAGGAGCTTTCAAAATCCTTACTTAGGGAAAACTCCAGTATTTTTAAATCTGGGCCATATTTTTACATATTTAGGTGCCTAAATGACTAGCAGGTGCAAAAAGTGTAACGGGCTGCATTGTGATCCTTTCCTGCAACTCAAATCACAAAAGTAGGTCCACTAAAAGAGCTTGTTTGATCCACTGACAGGCTCAGAGTGTTATTCTAAGTGTGTGACAACATCATGGAAAGGATCCCTACAGAGAGAGACCTGGAAGATCCTTTTGGTTTAACCACAAACAGCACACACACCAGACTACATTCACTAAAACAGGGATTTTAGCTCACAGGAGACGAGAGTCTCTGGTCTACCTGCTGCCTCGATCAGTTCAGGACGACTATGGATGCAAAGTAATTCTTTAGACCAGAAACTCTTGAGTGCTGTGAGGTAAAAGGACTGTTTTTGTCAATGGAGTCTGGTAGCTTTGAAAAGAGCACCACAACAGCTCAGGTTGTTAGCGAATCATGTGCGTTAACTGCTGTGGTTCGGTCACGCCGGGTGTGCAGGAGGTCATCTTACCTCTCCTGAAGTCCTGCGGCAGGTTTCATCCTGAAGGGGGAGGGGCAGAGCTTCAGCTCGCTATTGGCCGTCACCGGGGCAACGCTGGCCGGGGGTGTGTGGTCACTGCTGGTGAGGGGGGCGGGGCTAAGAAGAGAAACACAGTCAGACATGTCGATCTGCAAATCTTCCTCCTCATGTCGGAGGGACGAGTCCGAAAAGTAAAATGATTAACTATCTGTTTTTAAATCCACCTAAAATCACATTTTTATTCCTCTGCTTTCATCTCAGACTGAGACTGTTTAAGGCCGTTTGTTAGTTCATGTTAATTTAAGACATTTTCGTACTTCTTAAGGCCTTTTATTAGCGAATGTGAACTTTTCTTAAGGACCTGTCGTTATCCGGAGATGAAACGACCTGTCAGAAGGTCACACAGCCGTACTGTCGGGCGACTTACGTGGGCAGAGGGACGACAGGAGGAGCGAGGCGGCGGCAGGCTGCGATTGGCTGCTGCTCCGGAATGGGTGTGGCTACAGCAGGAGGGAGCTCAGCCTGGACCATGCTTCCTGACGTCGCAACCTGGACAACAACAGTGAAGCGTTAGCAAGCTGTTATGCGTGTCTTTACGTGCGTAGGCAGGATCGGGCGTGGCGTCTGGTGCCAACCTTGGTGCCCTTTGACCTCTGGGCGGAGTCTGGAGGGACGGTCGGGGTCAGGTGGAGGTCAGGGGGCGGGGCTTTCAGCTGTCTGTCGGAAACCTGAACCTTCTCCTTAAGTCGGAACAAAACCTGGAGACCAGACAGGATGGAAGAATTCATTAATACAATTAATCAACTGTACCATTTAATCAAAATGAATAAAAGGGAAAATCCAGCAATTAGTCGTGTCCTGACGACGACTGTCATGGCATTTGTAGGGCTACGTATAAACTATAATACTTCCTGCGTCCACAGTATGTATCAAAGTGTGGCATCACTTTTTTCACTTATTCAAATCAGGAAAACTTTAATATATCTTGTTAAAAGAAATAAATAATAAAAAAATTTAAAGGTAGGAGAAAAGTATTGTTCTGGAACTGAAACTGAAAGTACTGAACAAAATATATAATGATACCCAGCTCCATGTTTTGTTTACTAATTCAGTCACGATCAATAAATTAGTTCAAGTCAAGTTATAGTGATAAAACCAACTATTCAAATGTAATATTTATTTTCTTAAATATTTTCTATTTCTTGTTTTTCTTTTTAGTTTCATGATTTATTACAATTCTTGTCTTTATTTCTATTCTAACAAGAAATTTCATGATTATCTTATTTTATCTATCTACTTTTATTTCCTTTCACCTCTGTCTTTGTTATCCATTTTACTTTTCTATCATTTCTTTCCATGTGGCAGAGGCCTGCAGGACAGGGTGTAAACAGGAGGTTAAAGGGATAGTTCTGATTATTTTAAGTGTGGTTATATGAGGTCCTTCTCCATAGTCAGTGTATTAGATACCGTGGATGGCGGTTTGGAGAGTCCTGGCACAGACGCTAAGTAAAGTACTGCTGTGGACAGATTTAAACCACCTAAAAAATATTTTCATTGCTTTAGTTTGCCATCAGACAGGAGAGCTCAAGTCATTCTCTCACAGAACACAGGAGTTGCTGCCCTGATCGGTCACTTTGTTTATGTTATTTTGTGACTTTGGTGTTTTAAATGATTACTTTAGATTCAAAATGATGTTAATTATTTGACTGGAGTAGCTGTGGCACAGCGAAATCTGGTGTCCTGCAGCGTAAAATTACTCTTTTTCTCAATGGAGTCTGGTGGCATTGAAGCCAACACAGACAAAGAGAACAGCTTCAGTTCCTCATCAGAAAGTGCTGTCTGACGGCAATGTAAAGCAGTGAAGCTGTACCTCAGACAACCACACTTAAAACAATCCAAACTATCCCTTTAAGGATGTCCTGGGTTGGGACAGACTGTTACATCACACACACCACATTATAATAAAAGGTTCATTTTAGCCCTTTGATGATGGCTGTAAAAATTACCTTCACACACAGTCAGATTAATCCACAAAGCTTCCTGGAGCTCAAGCATGACTAAAGAGTTTTACTTTTATGGTGACGTGTTTGTCAGCAGGTAAATCCAGAAAAATCCCAAAATTCAGTGAATAAACAAACGTGACGTCTCATCAGTGGAAGCTGCTGCTGTGAAATCATTAGAGGACAAACAGCCAAACTGAGAGTGGAGAGAAAACTGTAGAGGGATTAAAAGAAGTGATTTAGAATAAATAAACTAGAAGAAGTCCAGTTATTTCTGGACAGAACACAGATTATATGAGGTGGTTTTCTTGTGCAGGAGCGACCTCATGTGGATTAAACTTAAAACTGCAGTTGAAACAAAACGCTGGACTGAAGAGAACATTTAACCTTTTTTACTATAAACTTCAGTCTATATGATCATAAACTGTTAAATTCACAGAGAACTGGCTTCTATAAATGGACTCATTCATTAACATTCTCTGGGTTTTAGTTTTTTCCTCATCTCTCATTTCACTTAAATCTATTTTTCATTTTCCTTATCCATTTATTTTTTTCTTTAATTCGTTTTATTGATGTGTGTGTGTTTTAACGTCTATATTTTGAAGTGAAGATGTTTTATCTGGTTCTGTTTGACTGACTTTGGGGTTTTGGTACCATGAAAGTGCTCGAATTTTACTCTTTCAAACGAATCCTGAAACTCACACCTCAACCCCAGAACCAGACTCTCAAAGCCTTTTTCTCATCATCTCTAAATTGTTACTATAATACAAAAACAATACACCATTATGGTCTTTGTTTCGTTTAATTTCAAATACTAAAAGATTTTTGCTTTACCTGGGTGATTCTGTGGATTAAACACCAGATTTTCCAAATGATTGAAATTAAGCATTTCCCAAAAACTTTCCAGACTTTGTAGAAAACCTGTTTAGTACTAAAATATATATGCGAGAGTGTGTGTGTGTGTGTGAGAGATACTGAATGTTACCATCAAGCAGGTGATGACGATAACGAAGATGGTGAAGAAGAGGACGACAGTGTAAAAACCTTCCCTGCTCCACACGTGATCCCTCTGCTCACCCTGCAGGACGTTCTTCTACAGGAAACAGGGACAGATTTCAAAATTTCAAAATAAAGTTTCTGGTCTTCCTGCTGTGACGTCCCAGACCGTCTCTGTCGGTCTCAGAGTGTTATTCTAAGTGTGTACAGAGAGAGACCTGGAAGATCCTTTTGGTTTAACCACAAACAGCACACACACCAGACTACATTCACTAAAACAGGGATTTTAGAGAACAGGACACAGGAGCTGCTGCTCTGCTGCTGCCTCCATCAGTCAGTGTGTTTGTGTTATTGTGTGACTTTGGTGTTTTAAAGGGTTTGTTCAGATCCAACAAAATATCTTTATAACACATAAAAGATACAAACAAACTAACCGACTGAGGCAGCACTAGGACATCTCCCATATGCTGCAAGGTGAAATTACAGTTTTTTCCTGGTCTGTTTCCCTCTAAATGGACCATAATGTACTAAATGAACGTCCTGCTGTGCTGAAGACTGTAAACTAGAGACTGAGAGCAGAAACTGTTCACTGAGCTGATAAATCAGGTCGACTCATTTCCTCATTGACTTCCATCCAATCAGACTTCAGTTTGAAAGAATGCACGTTTATGGCTCCTCAGCGTCGGCTTCACTGTTTAAAGATATATCTTCTGGGTCTGAACAGTCTATATTAAATATTTGTCATTCTTGCATGAAAAACTGATTCACAGGAAAACACTTGAGGGAGAAAAGGCCCGTTTTTTGGTGGAGTATTCCTTTAAAGCAGGCAGAGGGGCCTGCTTTGTTGCTCCTCGCTGATATTCACAGATGAATGTTGTTACAGAGGCGCCGTCGCTGCAGGGAGGCAGAGTAATAATATTAAGATAATCTATAAAGCTGCTCTGTTCTTCCTCAGGCTGATCGATGGGACTTTAAAAGTTTCATTAAACTTTAAGCAGCAGCACTCTGCTCTCTAATAATCCTAATCCATCCTCTCCTCCGTCTCCACGGTGACTAACGATGCTGCCTGCCAAGCCGCGGTTACTAAGGAGACCAAGCAGCTTCCACACACACACACACACACACTCACCTCAGTTGAGACCTCAGTGATGCCGAAGTGTCCCAGGTGGCGGTGGAGGACCCTGACGTTCAGTGATTGGATGACCTCTTCGGCAGGGCGGGGCTCGGAGATCCCCAGCCTATCAGAGGACACGAAGAGCTCGATGCCGTTCTTCTGCTCCTGTAAGAGGCGACGCATTAATCAATCAAATCGATGCATCTATCGATCAGTGAGAGGAGGGGGTTTACGTGGGCGGCGTGTTCGTCTTACATTCAGCCGGTTGATGTGCACGTGTCTCGCAGGAACGCCCAGCGCCGCCGCCACGCCCTCTCGAAACCACCGAAGAAGACTGACGTTCAGCCTCCGCACATCCACGGCCAGGTACTGAGAGGAAGGGGGGAGAGAGAGGGTGATGTTAATAAAGCTCTAATAAAGCATTAATGTGAGGAAGGTCACGGCCTCCGCATCCCTCCACAGACAGCTGATGTTCACTTTAAAGGGCCAGTCTGTAACTTGTAATCATTAAAATTCACAAAACAGCAATCAATAAATCAAAAAGTGTGACAAGTAACAGAAAACAATGTGGTGTCTGTAGCGGTCAAACGACTGTAACAAACCATGTCGGCGAGGACACACCACCTGACACAGGTACAGGAAGCGTCTCTTCCCTGTCAGACCACCTGAATTACAACATATTGAAATGTTATTATGGATTTTTACCCAGTTACACCAAAAACAAACGGAGCTTTAAAAAGTCCCATATTGTGCAAAATGCACTTTCTAACATGACTGTGCCCCCGCTGTGCCGACAGACTCTGCTCCATCTTTGTGTAAATGTGTGAAAACAGGCCTTTTATCAGTAGGTTTGGCTCTGGTATCAGAAGGATAATGTGTTTTATGAACAATAAACCTCGTAAAGCTGAGCAGAATATGGGTCCTTGGGTTTCATCCTCCATGCAGTGCTAACATCCTTCAGGTCGCATGAAGGCCTTAAAACTGACTGTTATATAGAAGTAAAAGATATATTTCTATTGCTTGCTGTGTTTTTCCATCCGATATTGTGCGACACATTAAAATGCTCAGACTTGCTGTAAATAAAGCTCCTTCTGGAAACCAACATGTCCGCAGATGATTTCACCGAACAGATCGAATCATAACGTCATGTCTGCGTCTCCTGCCGTGTTATTTTATCTGTCTACGATCCATCTCCCTCACCCACCCGACTCCCCCACCTCTCCCCCGCTCTGGTCGGCTGCTCTGGTTTTCCCAACAGTCTCTCAGCTTTCAGCAGAAGTGATATGAGAGTCAGGTGTAACACACACAGCAATGACTCATCCTGGATTTTATGGCAGTCAGCGTGAGCGTGAGTGTGTGTGTGTGTGTGGAGTAAAATCAACAGGAAACAGAGTTTTGGAAGACGACCCTGAGGGCTTATGAACACACACACACACACACACACACACACACACACACACACTCTCACAGTTGATTGGTTTGTGTTGCTGAGACAAACCGAAGAAAGTCTTAAGCCTCTCATCTCAGTCATTTATACTTATTGTTAAACATTAACTTCAGTATTTCTAAACCAGTTTCCTATTTGTACATATTCTGGTGTGTAAATCACTGGTAGGTACAAAAAGTTGATCACAGTAGGTCCACTAAAAGAGCTTGTTTGATCCACTGACAGGCTCAGAGTGTTATTCTAAGTGTGTGACAGCATCATGGAAAGGATCCCTACAGAGAGAGACCTGGAAGATCCTTTTGGTTTAACCAGCACACACACCAGACTACATTCACTAAAACAGGGATTTTACCCCACAGAACACAGGAGCTGCTGGTGTACCGCTGCCTCTATCAGTTAGTTTGTTTGGAGCCAAATTAATCATTTAAAACACCAAAGTCAGAAAATAACACAAACTAGCGTGTTAGTTGCTGGAATGAGGTAGCCATAGAACAGCAAGCATGTGTGTTCTGCAAGGTAAAATGACCATTTCTGTCAATGGAGTCCGGTGGCTTTGAAGAAAGCAAAGAGAAAGAGAGAACGGCTTCAGTTCCTCATCACAAAGGGCTGTCTGACAGTGTACAGCACACGATTAAGCGGATATTGATTTTATTTAGGTGGCCTTTTCGTAGGTGGTTAAAATGGGTTTTGTTATTCTGTTGGATCTAAACTACACGTGCATTTTAACCACATAAAGCAAGCCCACCTAAAAAAATAAATAGAATTTAGCAAATGTATGTTATATTTACAATATTTTCACCGCTTTACATTACTGTCTGGCATTTCCGACGGGAAACTGAAGCTGTTGTCATGTCCCTCAAAGCCACCAGACTCCATTGACAAAACAGTCATTTTACCCAGAAGAAGACAGGAGTTGCTGGTCTAGTTGCTTCAGCTTTAGTGTTTTAACATGCAAGTTTGGATCCAAACAAATCCTTTAAAAACACCACAACAGCATAATAACACAAACAAAATAACCAGTCAAGGTAGCAGCAGACCAACAACTCCCATGTTCAGCAAAGTAAAATTGCCGTTTTTGTCAATGGAGTCTGGTGGCTTTGAAGTAGGAAACACCTTAATTTCCCCGTCAGTAAGTGCTGCCTGATGGCAAAAGATAAAATGTGGAAAATATTCTAAATATAGCGTACACTTAAACTGATGATGATTTTATTTAGATGGGCCTTTTTCTAGGTGATTAGCGGACTCCTGTCCGCTTCTCCAAACTGCCGCCATCTACTGTCGGTAATACACCGACTATGAGTAAAGACAAGCACACGTCAAATCACCCCCCAAACACACAAAGAACCGGCACACTGATGAAGTCTACTGTCAAACAGGACGGACTGTCTGTTCACTCACAAGACTTAGATTAAGTTGATATGTAAATTATTTCTCTACCGATGACGCTAAGCTAGCAGTTTCCCCCTGCTTCAGGTCTTTGAGCTAAGCTAGGCTAAACACATTTGAACTGAACACACACACGAAACCTATTATTGATAATCATCTCGTCTAACTGCGGCTATGACCCCAAAACATCAGACTGTTCCTTTAAAGAAGCCTAGAAGAAGAGAAACATGACGTCTGACCTCCGCAGCTCTTCGTCCGTCAGCTTCAGACCCACCGACTGCTGCTGCTGCTCTAACAACAACAACTGTGTGTGTGTGTGTGTGTGTGTGAGGTTGTTTGCTAATGGCTAAAACAACATGTTCTGTTGCCACTTAATTCAATATCAGGAACAATAACCACAGCCAGACAGGCTCAAAACACACACACACACACACACACAGCTGATGTTATTATCAGTCTGTCTCTGGTTACAGTTTGTTCTGATAAGAAAAAAAAAATCCTATTTTTCTGCCTCATACTGGAAATAAAACACTACAGAACCAACAAACGCAAACAAAAGCCAAATAAATTAGTTTACCTGCAGTTTGGGATGCAGCCAACGATTGTTTTTATCGGTGATTCATATTTTGAATTGAAAACTATTGATCGATAAAGTTAATATCTTCAAATTCCTTTTTTTGTCCAAGCAAGACCCAAAAATATTCACTTTACTCTCACAAACACATCTGGAAATGGCTCATATTCATCTTTTTAGCTTAAAAAACGTTTCATAAACAATTAATTAATTACCAAACTTGTTGCAGAGTCATTTTCAGCCAGTGAACTAACTAACTGTTTCAGCAGCAAAGCTCGAAACAACTAAATCATCAGACGGTTTAAACCAGAGAGCTAACACAGAAAACAACCAGTTACACATAAAAATAGAAAACGTGTAACTAAGAACCAGAAAACAAAGACTGTAAATGTCTAAACAACCTCACCAAGTGAACCTGCACACATTGTCGATCCTCCCTGTCCACACAGACGCAAAGAGACGAGCCGCCTGCCTGTCAGTCACAGCTCGGGTACTTCGCGCTCCATTTCCTGATCTAGACATTCCGTGACCTCTGATTGGCTTAGAGGGGGACACAGCTCAACCTGCCACCTCATTGGCTGTCGTCCAGGTAATGCCATTATCCTGCTGCGCTTCCTGTCAGGATCAGGTGCTATTTCTGTGCCCCACACACACACATTCACATAAACACACACACAGAGTAATAGCCACTAATTAGCCCTCAGGGCCGTAGCAGGGGGGTGGGGGTCCAATTTGGACCAATCAGATATCGGAGAAAGGGCTGTGAGGCGGGGGGGTGGGGGGTTGTGGCTCTAAATCCTAAAAGTATAAACAAGCGTTTATAAGGAGGACGAGTGAAAAGACATTAAGAACAAACTGGTCAAAAAAAGCGAAGCTGCATCGTCCTCTTACACTTTAACCCTCTGATCTCTAAACGCTGCGTCTGCGTCCTCGCTGCTGTTTCTTCTTCTGGTGACGTCGTTTCTTGGAGGATCTTCTTCTTCTTCATGTCCCTAAAATGTGTCCAACCTCAGCTAAAAGGTTCCAGAAGTCACTAAAGCAGAATGAGTGAGAAAAGGCCACATGGAGAAAATCCAGGAATCAGATGAGACTAAATAAAGACAGAAAACATGTTGATCCAGAACAACAGTGGATGTAGAAACAGAAACTAAACATCTGTGAACCCTCCAGAGGAGATCTGAACTGTTTCAGGTTTTACTTTCTGAGCGACAGAGATTTGACTCCATTGATGTTTCTGGTCATCGTATGTATGCCGAACGATCAGTTAGCCACTCCTGTTTCCAGTGCATCCAAGGATGTACAGACAAATATCACTGGATAACTTTGACACAGAGGAAAACTTAAAAACATGATGATTGTCAGGGAAGTTCTGCAGTTACAAGACATGAAATTGTTTGATTTATACGCAGATGGGAGAAAAAGTCCTGAAAACTCTCCTCTTTTTGTCATTTAATGTTTAGATCGGCTTTAAGCTTTTGTTACGTGCACTAAAACATCCCTACTGTAAACTCTGTGCTCTGCTTGTTGTCTGAGCTGTCGCCTTCTGTAAATTCTTCAAAAATAATAACAGGGTTTCCTTTTACTGTTTCCACTGAGCGGAGATTTACTCGAGTGTGAACGCCATGAGACTGTGTGACTGGCTGACGCTGAATATTTTAACGAATCAGCCAGAATAGTGAAATTATTGTGGGTGAGTGGGGTTTTTTTTTGCAGCATGTTAGCTGTGCAGCTTCTCTCTCCAGAGCGCTGATGGGAAAAACGTGAGCGCCACGTGCAACATCCAGCTCAATGAGATCACACACACACACAGAGCTGAATGAGTGGGCTGACATGAGGTTAGATTAATCATGCTTGTGTTGGTCCCTTTGAGAAAAAATGGCTGCAGGTCAGAGCAGCACAGGCTCAGAAATCTGCTATTCAACACGAGACCTTCTTTTTCTTACTACTTTAACATTTTCTAATGGCTGAGAGTGGAAAATATGACTAAATTAACATTGCACCAATATCACAGCATTATCTGAACGTGAATATGTCTTCAAAAACAATCAAACTTACTTGGTTACAGCAACTAAAGGCTCTGAGGGAGGCACTAGCTGCTATTAAACCACGTAGATCGTCTTTAAAGATGCATATTTTTAGCAAAATACACAAATATGTCGTTGAAGTTCGGGGTAAATGTGTGTTTGCAGAGAGAGCAGATAAAGCTGCAGAAGTTACAGAGTCCTGGATGAATCATGTTTCTCTCTGTGGGTTTGAAGTGGCGTCAAAAGTTCGCTCCACTAGCAGACGTAACACACACTGCCGGCATGAATAATTTAATAGTTTCTCACACACACACACACACACACACACACACGGAGGCTTGTGCTCAGCACTCTTGTGTGTGGGCTGAGATTTGAACTTGAACACAGTGAACCCGCCTGCTGTGATTCTGCATGTGTAAAGCTTCTGCAGTTTCTTCACTAACAAGAAACAAAATACACAGTTTTGAAGGAAAAGCTGCTTCAGCCAATCAGATCACTTAAAAGGTCAGAACCTGCTGATCATGTTGTTTGACTGTAATTCCTTTATCTTTCCTCTGCTCAGATTTACAGCGCCTCAGTCTACCCACGGGCACTGATTCCTACGCTTCGACTTGCAGGTTATTTGCCCACCACCCATCTCTACTCTTATTTCCTCCTTTGCATAACTCCAGTATTTTTAAATATGGGCTCTACATGACTGGAAGGTACAAAAAGTGTTTGGTGAAGTGAACTGGTCCAGTAGATCACCTCAGCCAGCAGCCATTGCAGCCCGTTTGGTGGCTGCTGGCTGAGGTGATCTACTGGACCAGTTCCAACACTTTTACTACCTACCAGTCATTTACACACCAGGACATGAACTAATAGGGCCCTGGTTTAAAAACAGTGGTGTAGCCCTTTAATGGAGGAAGGTTAGAGCCTCCTCATTGCTCCACACATATGAAAACTGAAGATGTGCATAAAAACAGGTGGATGGAAATGAACCTACATTGTTCATGGTTGAACAAACAAGCTCACGCTAAGACACACACACACTCACACACACACACACACAGTAGAGCCTTTCAGGCATGTGGTGAGCTGCAGAGACGGGAGGTGGCTGGGGACCATCTGGGACTTACACAACCCCTCAGCCTCCATCTTCATTTCCTCCTGTTACATTGTGTGAGAAGTCCCCAAAATCAGGGGTTTGAATGGAGTAAAATAGACTGAATAAAATCATATTGTGTTATCTGAACAGAATGTGACACCTGTTATGTGTGAATATTTAAGCTGCTTGTTCGTACCAATAAAGCTACTTTAACTGAAGATTGGAAACACATCACTGCTAATAACATCTAATATATAATATTTGTCTGCGTTCTAAAACAGAATAATGGGCCAATAACTGACGATCACTGTCTGTATCAAATAATATGTTGATTATTTTCCCATTAATAACATTTAAATAGTAAACAGTGAGAAAAAAAAGACTAAAAAACCCACAATTTTCCTCTTCAAACTGCTTCTTTTGTTCACCCAAAAATCCAAAACATACAGATATACAATTTAAAGCTGCAACAATTAGTCGATTGATCGATATAGATTCAATTTATTCACAATTGTAGTCTTTTTTTTCCAAGCAGATATTCTCTAGTTGCAGAATCCTAAATACAGTGATTTGTTTCTTGTTTCCATTTTATATCATTGTAAACTGAATATCTTCAGGGTGTTTGTCCTGTTTTGACAAAATCACTTTCATTTTGGCTATTTTAGGACATTTTGTAAAAAAAAATGTAAAAACATTAATTATTAGAAAATGAAAATAATCGTTAATCGCAGCTCAAATTCAATTCAGTCAGAAGAGAAATAAAACCAGCAAATCATCAAAATTAAGTGGGGACCTCCTTTTCTGTTTAAATCAGTTCACTAATTGATGGCGAAGAATATTAAATTCTAGAATCAGCATCACTTTATATAATCAATCAATAAAATATCATGATTGACATGTAGTTTGTATGTATGTGTCTTTTTTTTCAGTGTGAGTTTTGTGCTTTGAGGCTCGTGTGTCACTAAACCTCCGTCTTTCTTCTCTCCGTCCATTAGTGACGTGGTTGTCATAGCGATGTGATGGACTGGCAGCAGCCTGCAGGGACAGGTCATGTGACCACACACTCACTCACTCACACACACACACACACAGGAGGTCAATTAACACAGACGAGGGTTACGTAAGGCAGCGTTGAGCCTGGCAGCGGTTTCTCATTGATAAAAGCTGAGGACAGAGTGGGAGAGTCCAGCCGAAGAGTGATGGAAGCTGACGGTTTCTCCTTGTTAGCCGATTCCAAATCTGAAAATGTTCACCTCTCTAAAGAACTACTTCTTCTACCAGGAACCAATAAAATAAAATAGTAGTTCAGTAATAGTATTATTCTCTAATGGGGGGGCACCAGGCCAGACGTCAGCCGGTCAGAGGGGTTTTAACACCATGACGACCAGAGATTCATCCTGGATGGAGAAACACTCTGACTTTGACTTTAGCTGCTGTCTGTAGCTGCAGCACAATAAAGCAGGAAGTACATCCAAGAAATACATTTAAAGCAGCAGAAGAAGAAACGCGGCCCGTTTAATCCCGTTAGAAACGCATTTAAAGCAGCAGAAGAAGAAACGCGGCCCGTTTGATCCCGTTAGAAACGCATTTAAAGCAGCAGAAGAAGAAACGCGGCCTGTTTGATCCTGTTAGAAGCTTCAACATCAGTTTAAGGACCAAACCAGCAGGAACACTGATCAGCAGGAAAAACACTCCTATTGGGATTCGCATGAAAGACGGAGCAAAACCGAACCACAGCCGGGGTCGTTTCTGAGTTCATCAAACTCCATCAATAGATGGTTGCTAAGGCGTTGCTATGCAGTTGCCATGTGATTGCTGTTCCTGATTTGGAGGACACGGCTCGTTAAAAAGAAAAAAAAAAAAAAAAAAAACGTACGTACGATAGTTAAAGGTGAAAGACAAATAATTTTTTGATCCCATTTTAAATTGACATGATATCATGTGATATGTAATTCACGGCACAATTCAAGATCCTTTTGCAAGAAAAGGAAGTCGTAAGATTATCCCTGACTGGAACCACATCCTTGACTGTGGTTCTAGCGGGACCCTAAAGTTTGGTAGGAAAAAAAGTGTAAACTGACTGAGTCATTATTTCCATTGAAGATTAGGTTCAGAAGCCTGGTTCCTGAGCTTTTTCTGCTTGTGACTCCCCCAAAATGGAGCAATGTCTGATTGACTCATGACCCAACATCACAGCTCATGGCCTGTGAGGAAAGACTTGTTATTCTGGGATTTTAGGAGACCTGGAGAGATTAAAGCAGCAGCAGGACTTTTACTGGTTCACAAAGCTGAAGAGGAATATTTTATTTACTGAAGTACAAATTTAGAAGTCATATCAAGTTTGTGTCCTGTGGAGTGAGTGTTTTAGTCATCAGGCACTGTGCAGGGTCACCTATATCCCACTGCAAGGACCCCTGAACCCCGACAGCCGTGAACGTCGAACCAGAAACGAACACAGGTGGAAACGAACCACCCACACAGTCAAACCCACTCACAGGTAAACTGTCCGTAAACTCCCAGCGTTCTCGTCTGTCGTTTGGCTTCCACCGGAGGCCTCTCCAGATTGCCTCCACTCCCACGATGCATCTGTGGCGACGACACCTCTGACTGCTTTGGCAGAGGATTGTGGGAGTGTTGGCGGAGAGACATCACAGTTGAAGCGCGCAGATATTCGGTTAAACTAATGATCTGCTACATTTTGTCCTATAAATAAAACGTCTGCCTGCTGTGAATCAGACTGACTGATCCTGGTGGGTAACAGCTACTCTGCAAGACATCAGCACAGAGTGAATCATTCTCTGTTGGTTTTAAACAGCACAAAGCTGTTGAACACATAAAGAGTCCACAGCCATGGTAGCAGCTCTGCACTTTACAACGGAGCTTTGACATGAACGCTAACTTCAGCATGCTAACAACTTCAACTTAAGTAGCTCAATGAATAATCGAAACCTTTCACGTAACTAATGTTGGCGGACAAATGTAGAGGAGGAGCAGCATAAAATGAAAAATACTACATGAGGAAATGTGCTTTGTTATTTCTCACCACTGGTGCTCATTTCTTTTCATCAACGTAACGTTAATAACTAAACGATTTGTAAATAGACAGTCGCTACGTATTTCTAATCCCACTGACTCACCACACCTCCGTCTGATTGGACCATTTTTACCTTAGTGTCCGCCTCCTTACCGACCTGTACGTACACTGTCTGTTTGTCCGTCTGCTTCTACGTCTCAATGTCACTCTCAAGGTCGCTGCTGTTTATCTAAGAGTTATGCAACCACCCATTGTGTAGGTAAGTGGGTCTCTCACACACAGACACACACACACACACACACACACACTGACACTCATGACCAGCGTTTCCATGGCAACAGAGAGTGCAGCATCTCTCCTCCAGCGCCGTGGATACAGAGGAATGTGCAGCTCCACATCCATCATTCGCTTAACTGTCCGTTTGCTGCGACCTCTGACCTCCTCAGCATTAGTCCCCCGTGACCTTTGTGACCTTCTTTTATCAAAGCGGTCACACCATCAAATGTCGGCGGGGGTGCAGCAGGAGGGTTTACTCACACCAGCTTCCAGAAATTTCCACTCTGCAGCCTTCAGCCGCTGCAGTTTAACTGGTCGGTTCAAAGCCGAGGCTCTCCGATTCAACATGTCGGACATCTGATAAAGTAAACATCGTATCCAGCTGCTGCGGTTATTATACAGCATCGAAAAAAACCCTTCAGACTTGAGTTCATCTCCTTGATAATGACCACAACAAAATGCAATACGCACTTTCCTGCTCTTGCCATGGACGAACACCAGTGACACCCACACTGGGCAGGTCACATGTCTGTTGTCGGAGTACAGTAGCCAGGATGTGCCAATTCAGACAGCAAACGTAATAAAAGTGTCAGGAAAAGTGTCTTTTCTGGAGCGTCGTAATAAGAAAAAGGAAAGATGTTTATGTGGAAAACTGCAGGTGTTGTGAGTCAAGCAAAGTGCAAAACTGCAAGTCCAACACTTTTCAAATGTAGGAATCATTAAAAGAGACAAATAACATTACAGTGTGTCCTGACCTGAGGTCTAATCTCACAGAGAACAAAACAGAGACCAAAATAAAACATTTAGACTCAGCGACTAATAGTTTGGTCGACCGCTTGGTGGCAGCTCTAGTTTTTAACTTCATCAGTCGACCAGTAAAGTCTCAGTCCTTCAACTTCTCACTGGTCAAGCACAAGTAAAAAAAAGAAAGAAAAATCCTACAAACTCCATTCAAATTCTGCATCTTGTCATTCATGGTTTAAAAGTATCACAGGAACGTTCACGGCGTACAGCCCGGAAAATCAGCCCAATCTGATCCATTTCACAGCTCTGAGTAAAACAGATCAGCATCAGTGAAGGTTTGATACTCGCTACGATACGAGAACATTCTTTTCTCTGGAACAAGTTTATCTAAATAATTAAGCTCATATTAAACATGCAACAGCTAGTCGACTAATAGCTTGAACTATTGACTACTGGAGAATTAGAAAAATAAGGAAAAGATCGTTAGTTAGCAGCTCCATTAAAATCTTCCACATTATTACACCAAACTTTGGCACAAGACGACAACATTTCCCAGCTGAATTTGTGGGAAACTTTGGTCGAAACAGCTGTTGTCTAGTGTTTCTTTCCTACTGCACAGGAACCAAAGTTTTCCATATTTCTAAATAAGTGAAAACACAAGAAGCCAGCACGAATGAGAAGAGATAGCCTCCACTATTCAACAAATATCTGCAGAAACTCAGTCGACAATGAAAAAGTGTAGGCAAAAACATCGTTGTCTCGCGATTAACAGGCGATCTAACACATTTTACAACCTTCTTTCTCATCCAATCAGGGAGCAGATTACTCACCACGGTGACCAGGTGCCGTGCAGACACCACGGCGTGCTCCGGCTGCACGTCGTGATGAGGCCGTGCCAGCAGGTTGAGGGTTCGCCGCCCACCGGGCTCTTGACGAAACTGAGACTCCACGAGGGAGGCTGGCATCTCTTTAGATAATCCATCAGTGGGCTGGTGCTGCTGATGACGACCATGATGATGATGATGATGATGATGATGGAGGTGGAGGTGGTGGGACTCAGGAAGGTCGTTCACATCGTGCTGAGGATTCAAGTCGGGTTGGGGGTGCAGAGGCGGAGGGAGGCGACCGGAGCGGCGAGAAGGGAAGAGACGAAGCTCGTGATCACCAGAGGACGACTCTGAGGAGAGAAGACAGCGACGTGAGGTCAGATAAAGATGGCCGACAAAACCTGCAGTGGTTAGTTACAGTTGGCCTGTCAAGTTCTGCCTTCTAGCAAGGCATGTCCACATATCTAACTGTTTCAAAAGTGAGGTGGCGACTACCTGAAAACACACTTACACAGCATGCTGTTGCTAACGTTAGCTAGCTAAATGAATCTTAGCACTGTGCCGCTAAAATGTGGATTAGATGGATGTTCAAGCAAACATACACGCATCATATTGTTTTAGATGAGGTAAACAGGATTGATTTCTTTGCTTTTTTTGTTTATCTTATTGGAATATATTGTTAAATATGAGCACAATATGACTAGGCATGACATTATAGACCTGAGGAAGAGGAGGAACATCTTTACCTCCACCAAGGAGGTTGTTTGTCTGTCAGAAGGCTTACAGAAAAACTACAGGCAAATACAAATGTTGGAGCGCATCCGACTGCCAAACAGGCAATCGCTGGTTTTGGCAGAGGTCTGCTCTCTCTGAGTGCCCATGTAGTTGAAATATGTGGTCCTCCAACGCAGCACATTCAGCAGGACTCCCAGAGAGACAAAGAGACAGCAGCAGCAGAAACGAGAGCAGGAGATCCCATCTGCTGTCACAGCGTCTTTGGTCAGGATGGAGGCTTTCATCAGTCTGCAGGCAGGCCGAGAGGAAACCCCTGCACGCCGACTGAACTCACCCAACCGTGAGGAATATGAACGCTGCATAATTCATTCCCAGTCTTTATTTATCCTGGGAGAAAAAAAACTGAGCGAGTCAGTTTTTTCCCTAGCAGTGTCTGGCTTCACATTCACAGCTACAGACAGTCATAACGGGAACTGAAGGGCCCGAGTCTGTATTTCTGATCTATTTAAAGGAAATCAGAACCTTCAGCGGACGAACCTGAGCTCTCAGTTCTTGATTTCCAGTTTGTTAGTTGCAAAGTCTAATCTAATTCGCTGCATTTTGATTGGCTAATCATTTATTCAAAAGATGCAAATCTGAGAGCAACTTTAAGGACCAAATCTTTACTTATTTTGGGTTCAAAATGACTGGTGGGTACAAAAACGTGGCCTCTGCCGGCAATATTTTTTTGATTAACCAGAAACAGCCATAATGTCGCTGGGTTCAAAGCCACCAGACTCCATTGACAAAAACAGTAATTTTGCCTTTGCAGAACAATGGAGTTGCTGGTCTAGTTTCTGTCCTATTTTACACATGTCATCAGATCCAAAATACCTCTTTAGAACCAAAGTCGCACAATAACACAAACTAACAAATCAAGGCAGCAGCAGACCAGCAGCTCCTGTGTCCTGTTCTCTAAAATCCCTGTTTTAGTGAATGTAGTCTGGTGTGTGTGCTGTTTGTGGTTAAACCAAAAGGATCTTCCAGGTCCCTCTCTGTAGGGATCCTTTCCATGATGCTGTCACACACTCTGAGCCTGTCAGTGGATCAAACAAGCTCTTTGATCAGGTGCAGCATTATGTTGCAGCCACCATAACCTGTTCACAGCTGCTGGCTGAAGTGATCTACATATCTAAATATATAAAAAATAACCTGATTTAAGTGAGGCCTGACGCAGAGCTGAAGCTGGAGGTTTCTCACATAGCTTCTGTCCGACCTCCCTATAGTCTGAGCTGACAGACCGCTCGTCTGTTACAGCCGGCTGTTTGTTCTGGCAGAAAGTACACCGAAGACTGAAGAAAAATATCTGACAGCGTCCTCTGACTCAGTCTACCAGGACGTCTGCCTGCTGATTACAAGACGTGGTTCTTGCCAAAAATCTGCCGTCTAAGTCGACAAACGTAGACAGAAATCATGAATTGTGACCCTGTGTTTTTTTTAAGTAGAATGTTTAGTTGCTCTGAATGAGCTTAAAGCCGGTTCAGAGGCTGCTTTACATTTACTCTGTTGAATTTAAAATGACCTGAAACAGCATTTAAGGGAGGTTTCAGTTGACTGAAGCAATGTTTTGAGATGTCTGAGGAGCTGACACAGCTGCTCTCTCTCTCTCTGGCTTCTTTTCTCCCTAGCGACAGCTTCCTGGTTGCTATACACAACACGGAGTCAAGCCGTGCTCTGATTGGATAGAGTCGGCCCTGCCTCACCTCCGTGGGAGCTGTCAGCCAATCACGGGACGAGTTGGAGAGGCCTGACCCCGTAACTCTGTGGGGAGACACATCGTCCAACAGGCAAACACTGGAAACAACTGTCTGGTCTAACGCCATGACGCTAATACAGTTAATAAACATCCATAAATGAGGGGGATGAAGCACTTTGACTTACTGTTTCTGCATTTAGAAACAAAACACTAATAATCTTAAAGAGTGTCACTTAGAAAATACTTTGTGCCTCTCATGTAATCAGTACTAATTATTAGCCTACAGCTCAGTTACAGAAATAAGCTTCAGTATAATTATTTTAAAAAAAGAAACCAAACCCATGCAGGCCTTCTGACAGCACCACCCAGTAGTACCTCTATAATATTAGTCCTTTTGGAAATGAAGCAGGGTGAGAATTTTAAGTCTAATTCTTTTATAATCACTCAAACGTACTTCTGATGCTGAAAATAAGGAGAAATCTGCAACGGGGGAACAACTACTACTACTTTTTTTTACTTAAGTACAAGTAGTAACATCACAGAGTAGAAATACTCCCCTACAAGTAAAAGTATTGACAGTGTGCTTAAGTACCAAAAGTAAAAGTACTCATGAAGCAGAACTGACTGAATAATATATTCTATATTATGTTGTTGGATTATACAAACTACTGATGCATTAATGTGTTCAAAGAGGAGTTCATTTTAATGTCTGAACATCCTGCTGGGTTGCTTGTAGATTCCCCCCCGGGATCTATAATAAAACGTTGTACTCTATTTGGTGATTATGTATTATATTATTATTCTGCCTCCACAAAGTAGCTTAAGTTATCACATCAACGTAGTGAAGTACAATGTTTGCCTCTCAAATGCAGCCGAGCAGAAGTATAAAAGGAGTAAAGAATGAAAATATCTCAAAATAGTACTTTAGTATAGCACTTTCATCCCGTTTCCCATCTGTGAGATCAGACCAGATATTATAAAAACAGCGATCAAGCTTCAGTGTGTTTCCCTCAGTGACTGAGCTGCTGACTCACTGTTAGTACTGCTGAATTCTCCGGCCTGTCGTCGTGCACCAAGTTAAGATTTGGGGTTACAGAAGTAGTTCTCATGAGGTGAGACATTTAATCATCAACATCAACGTGCAGGAAGGTTTAGCAAGATGGCGGCGAACATGCATGCAGCAGCAGCTCAGCACTCTTTAATAAGTATTTGCATGTAAACATGCGAACATATGATGATAATTGTGTGTGAATGCACCTGAATTTCATTGTGTGGATAAAATGATCCGTCTGTAGTTCAATGAAGCCGATTTCTTCCTGTCATCCTTGTTCAGGCCCAAGCAGGAATCTTTCATATTTTTAAGGAAATTCCTTTAAACGTGTTTCAGAAAGCTTCCTGTTATTGTGATTCCTTTGACACGAGTTTGGCCTGATAGAGAAAACATTTTAAAACCTGGCTGAACTTCTGAAAGCACCTGTGGAGTTGCGGCGTACTCATCACCACTAACTAGAGCAAGAAAACTGAGGGGGCCCAGCGAAGAGGCCACTAATGAGCGCAGCAGGCCGGGACGCTTCTCAACCAAGCAAACAGACTAACAGATAAACACATATCACAGATTCACTGATTTTAGTTCTCCATTTCAAAAGGAAAGTGAAGAGGACTCAGCGTGCTGTGGAAAAACTGAGCTCTAAAAGAGGAATTGGTGGCGTCTTCCGTTCACATTAACACTGCCATCGTCTAATTATCATTGGAGGAGCTGCAACTGGGAGCCAATTAAGCATTTGAGAGACCTCAGTGTGGTGGTTCACTCTGACCTACATTCAAGTTTAAGGGTTCAGACAGGAAATGCAGCCTTAAACAGCACCGAGGTGGCAGAGAGTGTTCTGGCATTTTGTGCTGCAGTCTCAAATAAAGGTAAGAGAAAGAGGAGGAGTGTGTTAAAATCTAAAATCTGTTTTCCTTTTTCTTGGGGAGGGTTATGGTTGTATTTCAATATTTCCTAGTAATTGAGCTTTGGTCTTCTAATCTTGGCCTAAAAACCTCAAAAAGGTCCATCCAGACAAAAATCACCACAACATCAGAATAAAAATAGAAAAACCTCAAACATTATTCCTGTAAAATCATATATATGCACACGTGAATGAGGAAAATGTAGCACATTCTATGGCATTTCTCCACGTATACAGGATCACTAGAGAATATATCATTCAAATAATAATCCTGGGGAAGAATTAAGCTTTCCATGTGAGGATTTAATGCCAAATTATCATGTGAATACACCATATTGTTATGATATTCCTGCCGTATTCTGGTGGGAGGCTAGAGCTTCTGTTGTGGGCATTTTAATGTACTGCCATATCCTGCCAAAACCAACAGATTCTGGAGGCTGCAACAAACATTAATGAAGGGTGAATGCATAATAGACACCATAAAATAGATGTAATGGCAACGGGTAGATTCACATGACAAGTTAGAGGTGTTATTTTGCTTATTTTACAGGAGATCACGTCACAGATATTCAGTTTGTACGCAAATTCTGCTTTTAAGGAGCTGTTACCAGCATGTTAGAGCGTAAATCACATAAAATGGACTTGAGTCACCAAAATAACAGGCTAATTCATGGATGTGAGCATTACGGCTGCTAGTATCTGTGGTTGGAGGCAGCATGCAGACAACATACGCTTACCTGTGATCAGCAGCTGTGTCCATATCAGACACAAGAAGAGAAACATGGTGAAAAATCCTCCTCTTCCTCTCCTGCAGCTCATACTGAAATAAATCGGCCCCTGCAGCTTCTCTCGGTGCTGTGGTAATGCACCAAGGGGAGCAGCCGGTGTGTGTTTCCGTGCATCTATCTGAGGGTCTGCAGCATGAGGGAGGAGACGCTGCCAGAGCTCCGGAGATCCGCTCCAACACCGGCGCACCGCGACGCTCCTTCCCCGCCCTTCGGTGTCCTTCGGCGGCCTGGCTAGCGGGGGGACGGCCGCTGTGCAGCAGCTCTGGGGGAAGCGGAGGTTTCTCCCATCGGAGAGTCAGAGACGACAGAGAGGCGTGTGTCTGATGAGACGGTGCTCAGGTGGAGGCTGGTGGTGGTGATGATGATGATGAAGAGGAGGGAGGAAGGGGAGGAGAAAAGGCGTGGTGGAGGAGAGGAGGAAGAGGAGGATTAGTCCTTCACATCTTCACATATTTGTCATGTTATTTGCCTTGTTAGACCCACTGGTGTTGTTTGATCTGCTCGGTGACGTTACTGCCTTAAAGTAAATAATAACTACTGATTGATTACCTATAACTTGTCCATTTAAACAGTAATCACACTGATCGCTTGGAGCTCGCCAACACCTCAAACCCCCACCAGCCTCTGCCTCATTGTTTATGCTAATAAACGGTAGTCATTATGCTAGCGATTAGCATGTCACATTAACGTGCTAACGCTTATGCTAACTGTTTCGGCTAACCTCACCTTTCTTTCTACACTATAATTAAGAACAGTCAAGTGGGAGAACATCCACCTATTGATAACCCGCCGTTAAATTGGCTCATTTAATCGTTAGTGATGTGCAGGCGATGCCAACGGCACAGGCTCAGCTAGCTAAACTTCGCAGTAGCATGCTAACAGTTGGCTAACGATCTTCGGGATTTTTGTTTGTTTGGTTTTTTTGCTGCGAAATTTCTTATATCATCCAAAGAAAAAACATGGTGCGTGATTTGTCGTGTCATACAAACCGTATTTATCCACACTTAAGGTCAGTTGTTGTCCATGAGTCGGCGAAAGAAGAAGAATTTCTTGACAGGTAGAATTAGCTAAGAAATCTCCCTCATTAAGAATGAGCCACTACGTCGCAAAATGGCCGCCACATCCCACCTACTGCTACCAGTTAGATCCAGTTTTAAAAGGAGCTAATGCTAACTGTTCCACGCTAATTTGTCACACAGGCGTAAGACGCGGCCGACCTACTGGACCACTTTCAAAACTTTTTTGTACCTAATTTTCATCTCAAACCTCAAAATAGGGTCCAGGTTGCAAATCTTAAGAATTATCCACCGCGTCACAAAATGGCCGCCATCCCCACCAACTGCTACTAGTTAGATCCAGTTTTGGAAGGAGCTGATGCTAACTGCTTCAAACTTCAAGCTAATCTGCACTTGAAAACCACTGTAAAAAGAAGTGGACGTATTTTCCTGCTGAGTTTCTGCTCTCAGTCTCTAGTTTACTGTCTTCTTCAGCACAGCAGGACGTTCATTTAGTAAATTATGGTCCATTTAGAGGGAAACAGATGGTGAAACGTGCTTTAGTTGTGACAAACCAATCAGAGAGTCACTTCTGGCTCCAAAAAACAAAGATGCACCTCATGTCTGATACTAATTCCTCTCACATATAATAGATTATTTATACTGCAAATGCTGTACGTCCACATAGCAAACAATATATCGTGAACATTTGAAGTGCTTTATGATCCATCATGTACTTCTTTTTTTTTTACATTTAAGACGTTGACAAATCAAAAATGTAAAGCTTTTAACAATATGCACAAATATATAATTCCTGGTGTAATTATTCTGTTTTATTTCTCAGTTTTCACAATTTTAGCAAACAATGCAACTGGCAAATTCACACATTAAATCCTGCAGTTTATTTCTGTGAAGGACCATGAACCTCTCACCAGTTGATATCTACTCAGCAAATGTATTATTTGATTATATGGCACTATAATATGAACACCGCTCCTAGAAATACAACCTTACAGACAGAACAGTTTTTACTTGACATTATTATTGTGTGAGAAAACCGGAGCACCCGGTACTTTTAATCACTACTTATAAAAAGGCCAATTATACAATACTGTGTGCCTTAAATTTGTACTAACAGCACTAAATATAAAACTAATTACAGAACACAGGACTTGAATTAGCACTAATAACTCTATGACTAAACATTATAATAATAATAAACTGTATAACCTATATTTGAACTAACTAAGTGACCTGTGAGTGAACTAATAATAGTAAAACAAATGGCTCTAATGGTTGGTTATTTAATAACACTGGAAGCTCAGTTCACTGACAATGTATGTACTGTTTTAAATCAGCAGGAAGAGACTTATTAATGCAATGCACCGCCTCAGGGAAGAGCCATACCCCATAGCTGCTAAAGAGGGGAACCAGCACTGGCCCCAGGTTCTGAAGGACCAGACACATGATGGTCAGGTGGGACGTTTATGGCAAGAAAGCACAAGCACGCTTACATGCACTACAATACACCCCATAAACTACATCTCACCCCATACTGGGAGCTCCAAGGACAGGGCTGGTGGAAGGCCGTCATTGTAACAGGAGGATGAGATAGCAGCAGGGGAGGATGTTCTCAGAAAGACTCCATTGTAAGAAGCTCCCACATGATAGGAAAAGGTCACCAGGGAGGATACTTTGTTTACAGGTGCAGCTGCTGGATGAAGGTGGTGATGCCCAGAGGCTGGGACCAGCCTGGGCACCAACGAAGGGAGGGCCAAGTCTAAACCACGGTTACTCCCCAACTAGACGACCAATCAGAAATAATTGTATTCTTGCTGGAATGTATATACTGTTACTGCATATGTGTTTCAGGGTTCACTCTGGGACCTGTTGGCTGCAGACTAACAGCTTGCTGACTGTGGTTTTCAGAGCTCAGACTGAGTCCTTGATCAAGATCAATACTTATTCACACAGAAAATAAAACACCTTAAATGAGAGAAGTTGTCTGTCCTTCATCCAAAAAAACCAACACGACGACAATTCCAACTGATAAGATTTTTGCTGCTTGCAAAAAGAAGTTTTGACTTCAACTTAAAGATGAAGCCGCTGATTCTCAGACGTCTCTTTCACAACGTAAGGCTGTGGAAGGAAGTCTTTTTGGGCCCAAAGGTGTCACCCGATTACACAGTTGGGCCACTATGTAAAATTGGCTTCACGGCCTGGCGCTGCTCCTCCTGGGGGCTCGGAGGGCCAAAGTGTGAAAACCTGAGGAGTTTTGGAAACTGAGTCCACAAAAATTAGACAAAGAAACATGTAGTCTCCACTCTTTTGATCAGTGTATTTTATGACTTCATCTCATTTCAGATACTAACAGACCGTTAACATGCTGCTCACATGTTAACGCATCAGTAACTGTAGCAGCTGAGTCTAAACACGTAGAGCTGCTTACACTGGCTTCAGGCTGTGCACTCACAGTTGCACAACTTCATAGTGTCTTGTGAAATAGAGTCCAACTTCTGTCTCTTGTGGAACATTTCTTTCTCCCCACTAATGCTCTTCTGTACCCTGACAGTCCATTATCATTGTCAGTGTGCTCCTCCCTTTGACCTGAGGGAAATCCCCTACCTGCACTGTGTCTGTGACCCAAAGGGAAAGAGTGACACCTACTGATGATGTCATGAACTTCACAGGAAATGCCTCCTACACTCATAGATGACTGTAATAATAATAATAATACATTTTATTTTTAGGGCGCCTTTCCAAGCTCCCAAGGTCGCCCTACAGAATACACATAAAACATACAATATAATAGATATTTTAGCACATCACATGACAATAACAACATTGCAACAGGGGAGGGGAAAAGGGGAGTGGAGATGTTCCAGCACCGCAGGAGGCAGGCCACAGGCTACAGCCCCGGTAGGTGAACCCTTGGACCACGGCCCTCGTGCTGGAGGGGTGGAAGCTGGCGAAGGCGTTGGATGTAGGGCAGGAGTAAGTTCATCGGTTCCCAAAACCCGCCTCAGTTCATTCGCGGTCGTCGGCGATAACATGGCGGTTGCCATGGAGACGTCCCTGATCTGGTTCCAGACAAGCCAACAAGCACCAGGTGGATGGGGGAGGGATGGGGAAGAGCGTCCCAGCTGCAGTGAACTCAGAGAGGAGATTGTTCCGGCAGTGACCTTGACCAAGGCCACAGTTTAGGGAGGCCAGTTCAGATTAGATTATTTGGGTCAGAGCGAGACAGTATTCAATAGACTTGGCTTACATCTATTGTCCATTCTGGTCACTCAATCAATCCAATCGATCCAATCCTTTCTGCAGAGCCAAAAGCTTCTCCAAGATGTTATCCGTGTGGTTGAGGACCGCAGCCTGAGCCCTGCCTAAACCCTCAATCATGGCCGGCAGAGGAGTGACTGCTGCCACCGTCTTCCAGTTTTGACGATACATCAGTGCAAAGCATAGTCCAATCAGCAGAGCACCTAGTATCATGGATCCAAACAGATAAACATCTTCCACGTCCTCCATGAACAGGTCCGCCAGGCACATGGTCCTCCACTTATCCCACGAGTCGACCGTGTAGCCATGTAGCCATGTAGCTGTGTGTGATGAAGAACATTCTGCCAATTTAACTGATTCAGTTTGATGTAACCCTTTGAACTATGTGATCTAAACGCTCCGCCTGTGTCCATGTTGGTGTTTTTGCTTATTGTGACATCACTTCCTGGATCATCGTCAAATGCAAGAACACGAGTGGCGCTGCAGAGGAGGGCTGAAGGTGGCTGTGGGTCGAGACAAGCGCTCCCCGGGTGATACGGGTCACTTGGTCACCTGGGTGAGGGCGTATGATTGTTGAAAGACCTGATCCCAGGTTACTTATCACTGATGATGTGTTCAAGTCCACGTAAGACATACACAAGTAATTTACAACAAAAGAGAGCTGGCCCATAACGTGCTGCCTACTTTTGAGATGGAACATGCAAAGTGAGCATTTGAATTTGAATGCTGCGTCGTAACCCTAACCCTCCTGTTATTATGCAGCCATGTTTGAATAATGGCTGCAGCGTCTGACACTGAACCTTCCAATCCAGTGATCTAACACCTGATTAGCCTGAAGTACTCTGGCTCCACATAGGTCGGGTCTACTCGAGCACATCTGGGCTTGTTTATCAGAAGAGAAACTGGACACTGGACTTGAAAATGGAAATAAAATCTGACTGTCAGAGAGCATCCACACGTTCTTCCGTCACGTTTGCAGCCTCACACTCGGCTACATGCAGCACGTCTCCTTTAAAATAATAAAAAAAAAAAAGGCCTGAGAGTTATTAATCCCATTCCTCTGCAGTGAGTCACAGCAGGGAGCTCACATCTCCCCAGGTCTGCTTCACAGTTAGCAGTGTTTTAATCCGTGTTTACCCACTAAGACAGGTTTGACACACTCCCTCTCTGCCGTCTCACTCTCACTTCATCCATTCACGAGGAAACTGGTTTCACTTTAGGTGTTGTTGACTTTGCTGGCAGTAAGATGACTTTATTAGGAGGAAGCCGTTAAACCTGTCCCATTTATTGGCTTATTTGTTCATTATATTCAATAAAGCATCTGGTTGGTCAATTTCCTCATTCTTACTTCATGTTTTGAAATTTACTGTATTCGTCATTTTTCCGTAAATCATTGTGTAACGGCTTTCAGATTTACACCAGTTTTTAAATACTTAAATCAGCAGGCGGACTCAGCTATCAGCTTTTATTTGGAGGCTAATTTACATGTAACTTTGAGTTCAACAGTAGCTTAGAAAAGTTTGTAATTCCTAATGTTTTGAACGTGCACAAAGGTCTGTGCTGGGACTGTTGACACTACAGCACAGTTAAATGTTTCATTAGATTTGTCTCCATCGGACAACTTTGCTATTTAGTTTGCTTCCTGTTTTTAAGCTCACCTGCTTATTTTTGTTTTAACAAAAACACTTTTTATAATCACTATACTTACTAATCACTAATACTGTATAAGGTGCCACATAAATAAAGTCACTGTTACTGTTAATATCTAGACATGATGATGATGTCAGGACAATGAAAGAAGAGATGCAGCAAAGTCAAAACCAAATATGTATTTTTACACATTAAAAAAGTAGAATATACAAAGTAAAGTTTACTGGATCCAACATTTTGACTGATATTCACTAAGTATTTGGTGCATACTTCACATATTTTCCTAAATCACAATGCAGAGCTGCTGGAGTGAGTCCTAAAACCTGGAAACGAGTCAGCACCTCAGTCCATAGAGGTCACTGGAGGTCACTGGAGGTCACTGGAGGTCAGTGGAAGTCAGTGGGTTTCTGATTAGAAAAAAGGCCTGTGATTAACACAAGCTGAGCAGATCTTCACGTTTTATTCTACAACATAAAAGGTGCCAGTTTCCAACACTTTTAAGTCTTTTTAAAAAAAGGAGGTTGCACAGTTTAGCTAGCTAGAGTGAAATTACAAAGAAAAACTGTAGTAAAAGTGTAAAATATGGATTCTTATCGATGTGGGTCAGTGGTGGAGTCTGTAGTTACTTTACTGTACTTTAGCAGCTGGATCGTGTTTTTGCCTCTGCTGCTGACTTTCTGTCAACATTTTACCGAAAGTTAAAGATGTAATTTCCGGCATGTGCATTTCTTTTAGAAGGGGGCTTCATGTCTGGGCATCTTAAACACTCCACAGCTCCACCCCTCCAGAATCTCTGTCAACAGATGGGAATTTTCCACTTGTCTTCCCGGAATAAGGCCTTTCTCTCCCTCCCTCCCTCCTGCTCTCCATTTCTTTTCGTTAGAATACCGGAAGTCTCCATATCGGCTGGTACATCCAGGCGGGCGGCGCCTCCTCGGGCTCGTTTACTGGAAACCCCGCCCCGCCGGGCCCTCCCTCACCTTAAACGAGCGCCCGCTCCCCTCTCCCCTCAGTCTGTTCCGCTGCAGTCGGACCTCCGCCGCACCTGGAAACACCAACACCTGCTTTTTTTTTTTTTTTTAACTCCATTTCCGAGGCATCTTTACCGGTAAACATGGCGCAGATCAACACCTGCCTCAAACGGATCTTCACCATCTTCAACATCTTCTTCGCGGTGAGTTTTAATAACCGTTAAAAATGGCCGCCGCTCGGAATAAAAAGTGCGTAGTTTGCTGCAGGTCGGACTCTTCGGGCTTTAAATCACAACTTTCCGCACTCCTGCCGCCACTTTTATCCGTTTTTAAACCCGTAAATCTTCTCCAAACGAACAGGTGTCCCCACATTTTAGTTTTTAACCGGAAAAACAACTTTATCTGGACGCAAACTGTCCGGTAACGTCGTGACCTGAACTCCAGCAGAAGCTCCGAAAAGTGTAAACAAACAGTTTCACTGAATTAAAACAGAGAAAGAAAAAGGTTTTAATGTGTTAAATTCACTGTAATGTTGTGTTTTAATGTTGTGAATGAGCCCAGTCACCTGTGTTGGTGCTGTTTAAACTAAAATAAAGTTAAATGTTGACTTAGATTTAACTTTTTCTGACTTTTTAAGTTGTTTTTGAGGCCGTTATTTAGTCTTTAGTAGCTAAATAAAGTGTTTCCAGCTCCCCTGGATGTAGTTTACTAAGAATCCTGTTACATGTGCCTATTATTCTTAACTTAATTAATTGTATGGCCTTTGTTTCGCTGTGAATCACTTTGTAAATGTGTTGTAAAAGGCCCAGTTGGATTGTTAAAACTAAAACAAAGTCAAATGTTTTATTAAATTTATCTTTATTAAATTATTAAGTTGTTTTTTTAAAGCATTTCTGTCCCATTGTGTAGTTTTACCTTGAATCATGTTGGTCATATATTTTATTATTATTATTATAAAGGCCTATTATTATTTTTGAGGCTGCAGTTAAAATCTGAGAGGACAAAAGTGAGTAATTGAACTCAGGTTGACGTCTTTTGACTAAAAAAGTTGAGAAACCTGAGTGACTAAATATTTGGTATTTCTTCCTGGAGAGACGATCGAAGCAGCAGCAGACAGTTTTCTGGGATGCAGCCAGGCTTTTTATTTGCTGTCGGCCTTTGTTTGAGTTTTGCTGCTTTTCTCCCTCTTCAGTAGTTGGCAGCTGTGTTTTGTTGTGCAGGAGGCTTCAGCTCTTCCTGGTGTTGGTTTACAGCGAGCAGACGAGCTCTTCTGGTTTTCCTCACCGGTGTTCACAACTGTGACGCAGATATTCACATTTCAAGTTCTGACTGTTTGTCTTCCTGCAGTGATTTTCAAGGCGTGGGCCTGTAACCTCAAGTAACCTCATTAAAACACTGCGATGAAACATTAATCTCCCTTAGAACTAAAGTCGCACTAAACCTATTATTGTTTTATGATTAACAGATTTAATTCTTCGGCCTAAATAAGAAAACAGTTTTGCCCGAGCAGAAGCTCAAGACCCCACAAACATTCAGTCCACTATACTGATGAGGTGAAGGAACAATGAGATGCTCTGATAATCATCAATTTCAATTGATGGAATAATTGGAAAAAAATAGAAGTAATTTTTCTGTTTTATTTGAGTTTTAGAAGCTCAAAGACATAAAATTATCCCATAATAATAATGAGACATTTTATTTTTGGCTGCTTTTCTTGAAACTCAAAACCACAGACTTTTATTTTGGCGAGGTGAAGTGCCGCTTGTGTTGTGTGATCAATCTTTGTTTTTTGTGTGTGTGTTTCAGATTATTGGCGGCGTCGTCATCGCGCTCGCTCTGCTGTTTCAAGCCCTCACAAGCGTCAACGGAGGAGAAGCTGTAAGTACAAATGCACTTGAAACATGAAATTCACAAGATCGAACCATAAAAACAAAAATAATAACCCGTCGATCGCCTCTTCTGCTTCCAGCTGGAGGGTCGGACCACCGGCCTCGTCGTCCTGTACATCGTGGGCTCCATTACCCTGGTGATCGCCATCTTGGGAGCCTATGGCGCCCACAAGGAGAGCAAGGTGTCCCTGATCATGGTGAGTACTGACGCAGGGGCTGCACAGGATGACGACATTTCAGAGTAAGAGCGTGCACGAGGCGAGATTATGCCCAAGACACGCAATCTGGGGAAGTTTCATCAGTTTCAGGGAAGTGAAGTCCGTCTTTTTACCTCTGAGTCACAGGGTTACGACAAGATTTGACACTTTTGAGCCTGCTTCTGTCAATCATCTCTACAATAAATGCCATAAATAAGGACTATTTCTTTAAAACATTAATTTAGAAGGAGAAAACATCTTTTTATGACACTGGACTGGACGTTGCTAATTGTTCTATGATACCACTGCGTATATAACGTCGGAAAAGAAAAGAAATACAGGACCAACTGTAACAGTATGTTTGGTCTGAGGGTTCTCTTATGGCTTGAACACGATGCAAAACAACAACAAAAAAACGTTTCCAGACGTCTGGTAAATTCCTGCAGCTCTAACTGAGGGGAAAACCCAACTGCTGCTTGGTCCTCACCTGTCAGATTAACCACCGTGACCACTTTGATGATCAGTAAATTGGTTTCAGACATTAAGGGGAAAACTTTGGACTCTGATTAATCAGTGATGAGAAGAATCGTTAGTCGCTGCACAAACACACCAAATATTTAAATGATTGATTAAACCTTCGGTCAGTCACTGAGATTAAGACTTGAAGACACAACAGAAATCTGCACAATACAAATTTAAACAATGAGGAGAAATGAAGAGAAGTCGGCCATGAGAATCAATAAAGACTTCAGGTTTTAAATTCGCCGCTGGCATTTACCAACACGTCTGAGTGAATATGTTAGGGGTTTTCCACAAACAGTGTTTTAGAAAAAGAAAGTTCTGATTTGAAGTGTTGTTGTGGTGACAGTCTGTCTCTCTCTCTGTCTGTCTGTCTGTCTCTCTCTCTCTCTAGTTCCTGGTGTGTATGGTGATTGGAAGTCTGCTGATGCTCCGTGCTGGTATCCCCGCCGCCACTGTCCGCCCACAGGTAAAAACAAAAACCTTGCGCTCCGCCGCAACACGAGACGATTAAACCCCCCAGTTTTGTGCTCCTGTTGAATCAGTCCATGATATTGTAATAACTGTGTGTGTGTGTGTGTGTTTTGAAGATGGATGCCGTGTTGGAGGAGAAATTTCGTGAATTGCTGCCTCTGGACACGGCCAGAGAGGATGTGAAGAACGTGGCCATCAGCCTGCAGACACAGGTAAGATATACAGATGTGTAATAAACACACACACGCTGGCCGCAGGGTGAAAAGGAAAGTGTGTGTGTGGTTGTTGAAAACAGGAAGCAAGAAAAACCGCTCCGACCACACGTCTGGTGCTTCATGACATTTCAGCACAGACGGAGGCAGGAAGTGGTTTTCTGCACATGGAGCTCCGTCACAAACTCTGTGAAGGGTTCCATCGATTGAACAGCCGTTAACGAGCACCAACAGTTTTTCAGCCACTTTCTTGTGTCTCCGCCTGACATGTTGGTGATTTAATTTATGTTGTGACGTTTCTGGACGTAGTTTCCTTCAAACCACGAGGTCGCGTCTGACATAAGTTTGGATTTTCTGATTCTAACCGTCTGTCGTAACCTCGTCTAAGCCTTCAGCTACGTGGCGTTCACTTCACACACGATGTGACTGCAGATAAAGTGAAACGCCGACGTGAACGAGGCGTGTCGCCGGGCAGAAATGCAAATCGAGTGCAGCAGAGAGGAAGTGAGAAATTTTACTAAAAAGTGGCGTCGTCCTCGTCAGGTCGTCGCTGCCACAACGCTGTTCCTGTTTTTAAGCTGCACTTCCTCTTCTTCTCTCAGATAAAAGCCAAGAACCAAACAAAGAGGAAACAATCAAACATGGGAGCGAAGCAGATCATTTAATTCCTTCCTTTTTTTGCCCCCTTGTTCCTGAAGAGTCTTCAAGTTTTATCATTTTAGTGCTTTTTATTATTGACCCTCTAAAGAAGCTCTTGTTTTTGGGCCTGTGTGTTAATGAGCAACTTGGACGCTACAAAGAACTTCACATCCCCTAAAAACCACTGAAATATGTCTGTGTGCGTCTTGTTGTCAGAGTTTTAATGCTAATAATGAACTATTTTGAACTAACTAACTAATTACACGGACTGTAGCTGACTGTTACCACAGTATACATGTACGTGGAAAAGAGAAAAACTGACACGAACACATGAACCAATAAAGTTTCTTACTATCAAGCAGCTGGAACCATCACAGTTTTGGGCACGTTTGCTTCCCCCTGTTGCCGATCGATAACCTTCCTGTCGGTTTCTTCTTCTCCTCCCGTGTTTAGCTGCACTGCTGTGGTCTGTTCAGCTATGAGGACTGGGAGGGAAACATCCCCGACTCCTGCCTGTGCAACCAGGAGGAGGAGATGGAGGGAAAGTGTCAGTCAGTCAGCTACAGAGTGAGTATGGACGCATGAACAGGAGAGCTTTTTAAAATTAAAATAAAAGAAAAAGGTACTAACATTTTTCTTCTCTTACAGAATATCATGCTGAGGAAGTCCGTCTACATCAAGGTCAGTGGAGCCAAACTTTAAAGGGTCACTGTTTTTATATCTAAATCACTGGTAGGTAGCAAGTCAGCTGAGAAAGGAGGCACCTGATCACAGTAGGTCCACTAAAAGAGCTTGTTTGATCCACTGACAGGCTCAGAGTGTTATTCTAAGTGTGTGACAGCATCATGGAAAGGATCCCTACAGAGAGAGACCTGGAAGATCCTTTTGGTTTAACCACAAACAGCACACACACCAGACTACATTCACTAAAACAGGGATTTTTTTTGAGCCTGTCAGTGGATCAAACAAGCTCTTTTAGTGGACCTACTGTGATCAGGTGCAGTTGTCCCAAAGGATCAGGTTGCAGCCCGTTTGGTGGCTGCTGGCTGAGGTGATCTACTGGACCAGTTCCAACACTTTTACTACCTACCAGTCACTCAGACACCAGGATGTGTAAAAACTACCAAAGAAGTGAAAGCAGATTGTATAAACTCCGACTGTGTGATACTGAAGTGACCTTCTCTCCCCCCTCGTCCTCAGACCTGCTTCCCCATCATCAGTCACTACGTCCTGTTGGTCACTGACATCATGATCGGCGTCGTCTTCACTCTGGCTGCTCTGGCGGTGAGCGACACTCTGCACTCCATTCAAGCCGCTGATTTATAAACGTTTCACAATTTAAGTCTTGTTAGAAAACTGAAGGGACTCTGAGAACGCTGACACACTAGAGGGCTTTTAATTTGAAATGGAAACAGGAAGTGTTGACTAAAGTTGAGTTTCCATGACCTATAACTGTAACATGGCATGTAAAAAAACATTTTAAACACACACGTTAGATGAGGGATCTCAGACCCAAAACACAGTAAAGATATTTAAAATCACAATAATGTCAAATGAACCTTATAATTCTACAAACAACCCTCATGTATGACTCATCTAGCTACCAGCGTTAGAGACTTTCTGGCTGTCGAATTGATGAAAACTGAGGCAAAAGTCAACAGTGGACATTTACAAGTCTTTGAAAAGTTCTCTTTTATCTCTTCTGTTGTTACTGACCTTGACTTCCTGTCCACCCTCCCTCTCTCCCTCCCTCCCTCCCTCCCTGCAGCTGCTTGGCATGACTCTGTCCTCCATCATGATCCACCAGCTGCGTCACCCCGACCAGCCCACCATCCTGATGACGGTGCCCGCCATCTTCACCACGGCTCCTCCCAAATACCAGGAGCTGCACAACCCTCCACAGTACTAGAGGAGCGCCGGCGCCTCGCTCCCCCCCCTTTAGCTTCAGGGAGTCGAGCTGGTTATTCTTGAATTCAAGGCGGGCGGAGGACCGTGAGTCCAAAGTGCCTTACGTCACTGTGAGGAGTCCTGACTGTTGGCTCCATTGAGATCAATGGAAACTGTAACAAAAACACCACTGGGTTTGATTTTTCTAATGCAAAGCAGCTCTGCAAAGAGCTGAATCGGCGTTTTTATGCCTTTTTTATTTTATTCTTAACGTGTGTTGATATGATTGGCCAGTGTCACAAGGGGCGGGGCTTATTAATCGCTTGCAATTTTGTCAAAATCTGATGTTTCCATCCAACCAGAGAGGAGAAAGTTGTATTTTTTTTTCCTAATCAAAATTTTGAGACGCCATCTTTTAAATTATGGCTTTTTTTCTATGGAGTTTGGTGTTAAAAATCATCTTCTGGACACACTGGAGCTGCATCAGGGTCGACTTGATAAAGAAAATCTTTTAAATAACTTTTCTTCAGTATTAAAACACCCCTAAAGTCAAGATTGTAACATAATGAATCACCAAAGCATCTTTACAGACTTTGTCCCTCGTGAGGGGAAAAAAAAAATAGTAAAAAGTGACATCTTTATGTTGAAAGACAGGATTTTAATCTCTAAAGAATTATTAATTCTCTCATGTCAACATACCTGATACCAAACTTCATAGAAAAAATTAAGAATTTAATCTCTCAATTCTGTGAAAAGTCCTACATGTTTAGAAACTTGTTGGTTTAGAACCAAACCTCATAGAAATAAGTCAGAATTTAAAGTTTTGTTTGTGATCACAGGAATAAAATCCCGACCAACGTCCTCTCTGGTTTTTCTTTTCATTCCATGCGAACATTGTGAGCTCTGCAGAAGCACTGGAGAACAAGGAGCTGCAATATTTTACATTTTTAGTTACTTCTGACGGCAAAGAAGCTTAAACTTTTGTTACTTTCCAGCTCAGGACGGATTGATCGACTTTAATCCACCAACTGGTGTCTCTGCAGAAGCTGCTGCTCTCGTCTTTATTGTTAAAGATATATATTCTGCACATTTTGTTAGTGAATGTCAGTGAGTGTTTTCTTTAACGGTCACCACTTTACCATCATACGCTTGTCTTAAAGCAAACGCTTCATAATCCACAATTTCCTGTTGACCAGCAAAAGGAAGAAAAAGAGAAGTTGAGGCTTTTATTTTGAAAACCGAGCACTGTGTTGACAAGGCTGCAGATGCGACAAATTAAAAGCATGTACTGTTGAGCGGAGATGTGAGATTCAGAGAGATGCAATGTTTTTTTTTTAATGAAAAATGTAAATAAGGAAGAAAACAAGATGTTTGAGTGCAGAACGTCACTTTAAGCCAGTTAATGTGTGAAACCGGAAAAGGGAAATATTCTTGGCATTTTTTTTTTAAATCTCTTTGTATCTGAGCTGATGCTGTAGATCCCCAACGGCTTACATAATAAAAACCATCCACAAAACTTGTTTGTTTGTGTTTGTACTGTAGACAAATATTAACAGACTGTTTGAGGTTGAGGCCAAGTGATAATAATCCCTTGTTACATTTAACTTATAGTCGTTGTTAGCCGTGCTAGCAGCGCAGCTAACAACGACTATTAAATGTAATAACTTTGTGATCCTCTTGAATTGTCATTCATATTTTTATTCATATCATATTTTGATGTTGAAATGACAGAATAAATTTAAATCTTTGTAGTAGATCACCTCAGCTGATCTGTAAGATCCTCTTTGTTTAACCAGGAACAGCGGTTACATCGCTCTCTTCAAAGCCACCAGACTCCATTGACAAAAACAGTCATTTTAACTCAAATCAAAGGCAGCGGTGGACCTGCAACTCCTGTGCTCTTGTGTTATTGTGTGTTGCACAAATATTGTGTTGGATCCACACTAAAACATCAGAGTCACACAGTAACACAAACTGCCTAACTGATCAGCAGCAGCAGACCAGCAAGTCCAGTGTTCTGTTCTCTAAAATCCCTGTTTTAGTGAATGTAGTCTGGTGTGTGTGCTATTTCCTGTTAAACCAAAAGGATCTTCCAGGTCTCTCTCTGTAGGGATCCTTTCCATGATGCTGTCACACACTTAGAATAACACTTATGCTGTGTGTAAACATTATATTATTATTAAACACAAGACACAGATTTAGAAATGCCTTAAAATCATCCCACAAGTATGAGAAAATATAGAATATCACCAGAGCTCATTTCTGCATCGTTAAAAGTTGAAGTGCATGAAAAAAGCGCATGAAATAACGACAATGTGTCCGACACGTCCATGCGTTGTGTAAATGGTTATAATTGTTCTATTATCGTTACAAAAACACTTTGACACGAGCACTTTAAAAAATTACATTTCCAAAAAGTGCGCTGATTTTTTTTTTTTGTTTGTTTCCTTTTCAACCACATTTGTTGTTGTTGTTGTTGTTGTTCCCCCCCCAAACAGAACAGGACACACAGCGCTAGTTTTCTCTTCTTCTATGTGCGTAGATTTTCCCAAAAGGCAGATAAAACATCCTGTACGGTTGTTTTCTTTTCCGGTGAGCGTGGAGGAGATTAATGGAGCTACAGATCTCCATCACCGCCGCAGGAATACAACTTATTAAATAACCACTGTTCCGGTTTTTATTCACCATTTGTTTTAAAAGAAAAAACAAACAAAGCCTTTTACAGAAATCAAACATGCACGGTATCGTTTCTCTGTCCAGGAGAGTGTGTGTGTTTGTCTGTGTGTAGTTATGAGGACCTGTGTTGTTCCACCTGCATTGTGAGGACATTTTGTCTGGTCCTCACAGCTTCAAAGGGCCGTCTGAGAATTAAAACTTCCTTATTAGGTTAAAGTTAGGTACGGTTATGGTTAGCATTTAGTTGTGATGGTAAAGGTTGAGATAAGGGGAGTGTCCTCATAACTATATAAAGACATGAATGTGTGTGTGTGTGTAGAGGAGGAGGAGGAGGATGAAGGAGCAGCTGCACAATATCCAAAAATAATCGTTTAATTATACAGTTATGTGATAGAGCTGAAACCGTTCCGTCAATTAATCAATTAAAAAGAAAATTAATTGACAATTAAAAGTCAAAACTTTTGTTTCCATCATGTGAAAATGTGAAGATTTGCTTTTTTTGTGTTTCATTTCTCTGTAAATCAAATATTTTTGAAGGTTTTTGGGGACAAAACAACCAATTTTGAAGAGTTTGTCACTAAATTCACTTTGTAAACTAAACAATTAATGGATTAAATAAATGAAACCTGATTTTATTGATTATTTCAGCCGTCAAACTGCTAAACTGACACGTTTTAATCATCGTACATTTTATTTTTCAAAATAAACTTACATGTTTGTTAAAATATTATTAAATTTAAATACATAAATTAACAACAAATATCAAAGTGTAGTTTAACGTACAGACTGGAAATCTAAATGAACAGAAACAGCTTCAGAAAATCAACAGAGATTTAATTTGATAAATTATTCGACGATCGATCAGGAAAAACATTTTATGACTTTTCATCAATTAAAATGAAAAGAAAAGTGAAATTTTGATCAAAATTTAAAAAGAAAAAAACACATTTTGTTTCCAGCACTGACGTGTTTGAGATTTGCTGTTAATTTATTCTTTTTAATCTCTAAATTAGATTTTATTCTGACGTTTACGGACCAAAACCCTGCAGAGAAAATTAAACAAACGTTTTCTGACATCTTGTTTGAGATCAATAACATAAAGACAGAAAAACAAGTGTTTAACTGGATCAACGTTTTTATATTTGTTGCTTTTTATTTCTACTTTTACAAACTGAACTTTACACATTTATTTTTAATTTCTTGCTTAATTTTTCAGTTTTGTTTTTAATTTCCTTTAATTTTATCTCTTCTTCTTTAAATTTTTAATTGATTTGACCAGGAAACACATGAAGCTTCTCACAAACTTGTTAATTTTCAGGCTTTATAATCACTTTTAACTTTGTGTTCAGTGTTTCTTCAAAGTCAGATTTAATGATTTGAGTATCAGATCGGAATAAAGGACGAGTTCGGCCTTTTTTCACATGTATGACGGCATATTGGGGCTGATTACTGAGCTGCCGGACGGGTAATAAATAATAAAATTTAAAATAAATCGTGGATATTCTCTGTGATTACAGTAGTAAATTTACATGACAAGAAAAAACTCAGGGAATCTCTGAAAATAAACATTTATGAGAAAAAAACTGAATGTTGGTGGTTTAAGTCATAAATTTGTAAGAAAAATAATATTCTCAGATTATAAAGTCACAAATTAAAACCTCAGATTTTTACAAAGTTTTGATAAAACAGAAGTAAAAAAGTTTTTTCTTGTTGCTTAATGTGATTATTTAGTATATTTGGATGAATTTGTCCGCTGTGAGCAGAATATAATCTAATTTATGACTTTATAATCCCAGAAAATCCCACTTCGTCACCACGGAGCACGTGAACAGCATGGAAACAATTCACTGTCCACTTACTGGCTTTTCTGGGGCTTTTAACACCATCTAATGGTCTTCCTCCACCAATAAAAACGAACTCCAACCCCCGAGGAAGACCATGAAATGTGTCTGAAAGCTCAGGGAAAAAGTAACAGGTGAGACTTTTTCTGTTTTTCTCAGGTGTGTTTTCAAACATTTTACATGTACAAACATATAAATCTAATTAAAACAGGAGCTGATCAACAGAGACCGAAACAAATATTGATATCTGAGAGTGACAGATTATGATCACAGGTGTTTTTGTCCAGCAGGTGGAGCCGCTGGGCCTCGAGCGGTCGGCCTGCTGCTCCTCTGGGTTTGGAAACAGGAAACATGTTTATATTTTTAGATAAATACGATGGTTGATGGAGGTTTGTACAGTGTGTGTTTGTATTTCTGGATGCATGTTTTATCCCCCCTCAAAAACAAAAACCAACAAAGAAAAACAAAATAAATCTCTGCTGAAGTCTGAGCCGCCATTTTGTGTCCTAAAATCAACCGTTTAATTTATGTTTAGTAAGAAACACACACAAACAGCTGCAGTGGCCTTCAATGTTTCTTTGGGGTAGTTTTTAGTTTTAGTAAAAAAATTATAGCAGTCAAAGTGCTGAAAATGTGATTCTTCTGTCTAATTTACTCACTGAAAGCACGCCGGTTTTAATCATAAGATGCTTTTATTTTGGCGGGAACAATGATTAAACCATTTTAAATATGATTTCCCATGCTCCTTAGCAGCAGAGGCGGCGCTGAGTGAACACAGCAAAAAACACTTGGGGTTATTTGGGGGTTTTAGAGCGGACCGACGGGACGACAGAGACACTCGTAAATGTGTGAACATCATGTCTGCAAGCACGTCTGACAGAGTGTGTGTGTGTGTGTGTGTGTGTGTGTGTGTGTGTGTGTGTGTTAGCCAGAGGAGCAGCATCCTCCGGCGGGCGTGGCCTGTGGTTCGTCGTCGACAATCTGTACGCCCCGCCTACTCGATGCTGATTGGCTGGCTCCGTTGCCCTTCAACCTCTCCTCAGCCTGAGCCGTTTCCATCATCCCTGCAGACGGAGAAGAACAGAACCAAACCTCATTCAAAAAACAGCACAAATAACAGGCTTCTAAAACAAAGACCTCAGCCAGCAGACACCAAACGGGCTGCAATGGCTGCAACCTGATCCTTTGGGACAACTGATCACAGTAGGTCCACTAAAAGAGCTTGTTTGATCCACTGACAGGCTCAGATTGTTATTCTAAGTGTGTGACAGCATCATGGAAAGGATCCCTACAGAGAGAGACCTGGAAGATCCTTTTGGTTTAACCACAAACAGCACACACACCAGACTACATTCACTAAAACAGGGATTTTAGAGAACAGGACACAGGAGCTGCTGCCTCCATCAGTTAGTCTGTTTGTGTTTTCAGTAGTTAAATTTTAAACTTTTGAGCCCAAACAACAACATGTAACCTCCCACAGAAGTTATGTTTCAGCTAATTCAACCAGTTCATCACCACCCCAATTTAAATAATATAATAAATACACATTAAAAAAAATATACACTTGGATTATTAACAATACATACAGGGCTTCTTTTAAAAGAAGACAAATAATATAGAGCCTTAAAATAAGATCAGTGAATAAATCAATAATTATTCTTCTGGTGGCGTCTCTCTGTGAAAACATAACGACATTAACTTGAAGTTGTAGAAAATGTCCGACAGTCTGTTTCTTACTTTTACAGAGATCCAGGAAGAGCTCCTCGATGCCTTTATTTAACTTGGCTGACGTGTGGTAGTGTCTGGCTCCCACCGACTCTGCATAACTGCACAGAAACAGACAGAAAGGACGGCTACTGAGCACGCTCAGAACAACGAGATGTCTTCATCATCATCATCATCATCATCATCATCATCATCATCATCAGAGCGACGTGGCTCTCACCTCTCGGCCTCTTCCACTGAAACGTGTCTGTCTTTGTCCAGATCAATTTTATTACCTGCAGAGAAAACAGATTCATACACAGTCACTCTGCTGCACCTTAAACCAAACTCCATTCATTTTCTCTTCATTTTTGGATCAAAGTTGTTGAGTTGACGCTTCTTCTATGTAACATATAAGTACGTTACGCTGGACAGGAAATGTGATAAGGTGAAGAAATCCTCAAAATATAATGAAATCAAACTCTATTTTCAGATATTGTTTTCTAAAGGACTGGTAGGAACAAAAACATATTGGAATTGGTCCTGTGTGTGTGTGACAGCATCATGGAAAGGATCCCTACAGAGAGAGACCTGGAAGATCCTTTTGGTTTAACCACAAACAGCACACACACCAGACTACATTCACTAAAACAGGGATTTTAGAGAACAGAACACAGGAGCTGCTGCCTCGATCAGTTAGCTTGTTTGTGCTATTGTGTGAATTTGGAGTTTTAAAACCTGTTCTGTGAAGTAAAATAACTGATTTTGTCAATGGAGTCTGGTGGTTTTGAAGAGAGCAAACACAAGAACAGGAATAAGCACCTAATACAACCCCATTTCAAAAAAGTTCAACTATTTAGTTTTAAAAAGACACAGTTTTATTTTTAAAAAGAGCCCAACTGATATTGGACCTCTGAGGCTGCAACAGATCTTAATATTTGACAACATGGGTGTAATTTTTATCAAACACAATTTGTCATTCGAATCAAAGGGTTTACTTTAAATATCCTTAAATACTGAAGGACTTTGGTGGCGGCGTGTTGTTGAATCATGATCACATTTGAGTAACAGATCGATGAGTTTAAAGGTTCATCAGGCGCCTAAATGCCTGAACAGCAGTTTTATTCCAGTTTTTCCACAGCAGGAAAACAGTCTGGAGTCAAGCTGAAAACAAAACTGCACAAAACCATCATCATCATGTTTCTATGGTCACGAAGAGAAAATGTTTGCATCTGCTCTGTTGCTACAGCTTCTAAACATCCCGTTATTTGTCCGCGTGTTTAACTGGATTATGTGGTTGATCTTCTGATCGTCATGTGTTTGGACCAGCTCGGACTATGGCAGAGCCACAGTTACAGAATCTGCTGTTTGGTAATGTGATTTTTGTGTTTTTAATAAAGCAGCGAGTCACATGGGAACGTCCCTCAAAGTGATTTATGGACAGTGAGGATTAACGAACCTGCTCAACTCAGCTCACGGTTCAGATTCAGAGGATTCGACTTCGCTGAAAACTACGACTTTCTGCTTAAAGTGAAGTTTTGAGGAGGAGGAGGTGGAGACCAGTCGTTATATCACCAGACTCCATTGACAAAAACTGGTATTTTAACACACTCTAACTGATGGAGGCAGCAGCAGACCAGCACCTCCTGTGTACGGTGGGGTAAAATGACTGTTTTTGTCAATGGAGTCTGGTGCTTTTGAAGGCAGCGATATAAGAGTCTATGTAAGGAGCCTTTCCAAAACAGCCATTATATCACCCTCTTCAAAGCCACCGAACTCCACTGACAAAAACAGTAACTTTACCTCTAACGCAGCCCGAATCTGTTAGTGTTACTAGTGCAACATGCTGTGTTCAGTTTAAAATGACTGTTTTGTCAATGAAGTCTGGTGTGTTTGAAGAGAGCGATACAACAGCTGCTGGTCTACCGCCGCCTCGATCGGTTAGTTTGATCGGCGTATTTTAAAGGGTTAGTTTGGATCCAACACAATATTTATTTAACACACAACAACAGAAACAAGCCAACGTATCAAGGCAGCTGTAGACCAGAAAGTGAAGTGTTCTGCACGGTAAAATTAATGATTTTATGAATGGAGTCTGGTGTGTGTGCAGAGAGTTTGTGGTTAAACCAAGAGGATCTTCCAGGTCTTACTCTCAGCACTTCTAGTGGACCAACTGTGATCAGGTGCTGGCTGAGGTGATCTACTGGACCAGTTCCAACACTTTTACTACCTACCAGTTATTTATACCCAGGCCCAGGTTTAAAAATACATAAGTTACCCTTTAAAGTCCAAGCTGCTGTGCTGTAAACACGACTTTATGTCAACAGGTGCCTTGTGTGTGTGTTGCTAATAAACACTAATAATAATAATAAATAAATAATAATTAAATGTTACATTTAACTGACTCACATGGATGTTTTCTACAAACCAGACTGAAACTGACGTCAATAAAACATTACAGCCGCTAACTTCCCTACTGAGAGCAGCCGTGGTCTCCAATAATCTTTATTTATCCAAAAGATCATCATCTAATAAGGAAGTTATTTGTTTTGTGGTGATCAGCAGCATGAATAACAACCACGGGAGGGAGTGGACTTACCTACTATACATAAACAAATCTCGTTCCCCAACATTTTCCTCAACTCTTTCACCCAGTTCTTCACCTGCAAGAGGAAGAACAAACATTACTACGACTTTTAAATAACAAATAAAGACGGAAGAGAGAGAGGAGGAAGAAATGTTCATCTTTATAAAAGAAGAAGAAGAAAAGAGGCACAGTTAAGAAGCTGGACTGAAGATATTTTGGCATTTTTGTTGAAGAAATCATTTAAAATGAATCATTTGTTATCAAATTTGCTGATTAATAGTCTGTTGATCGATGCTAATCAATGAATCCAGAATTAATTTCAGCTCTATAAAGTGTTTAGAAGTGACAACATGCTCCAAACTAACAACACTTTAGTTTGAAGAGTTTTTGTTACAGTTTTATTTTTCCTGCAAAAACTATTGTTTTTATCATTTATATCAAATGTTATGAATTAAATCTGAAAATACTGAATCAATTAACAAAATAAAGAATCTGTTTCAGCATTTGGTGCAAACTCTTAAAGGATAACTTTGGTATTTTTTTCATATATTGGGTTCAAAATGATTGAACAAACTGACAAAAGTGTTGGAATTGGTCCAATAGATCACCTCAGACACGATGCACCTGATCACAGTAGGTCCACTAAAGCTCAGAGTGTTATTCTAAGTGTGTGACAGCATCATGGAAAGGATCCCTACAGAGAGAGACCTGGAAGATCCTTTTGGTTTAACCACAAACAGCCGTTATATCGCTCTCTGTACACACACCAGACTACATTCGCTAAAACAGGGATTTTACCGTGCAGAACTCTTCATTTTCTGGTCTGCTGCTGCCTTGTAAGTTCGCTCGTCTCTGTTATTGTGTGTTACATAAATATTGTGTTGGATCCAAACTAATCCTTTAAAATACAAAAGTCACACAACAACACAGACAAACTAACCGATCGAGGCAGCGGTGGACCAGCAACTACTCATGTGATTTGAGAGGTAAAATTACTGTTTTTATCAATGGAGTCTGGTGGTTTTGAAGTGAGCGATATAACGGCTGTTTCTGATTATATAAAAAGGATCTTACAGCTCCATCTCTTCAGGGGACCTACTTTGATCAGGTGCAGTTGCCCCAAAGGATTACATTGCAGCTTACTAAGTGGCTGAGGACCAATTTCCAAACTCCCAAAGTTGTCCTTAAATACTTCCAATGCTCAGTTCAACAGACGTAGCTCAGTAAGCACTGGAAGCCGTTTCTGGAAACATGGAGTCAGACGGAGGCGTTACCTTCTGGAAGGAGTCTTCGTCTGTAATGTCGTACACTAGTATGGCTCCATTGGAGTCTCTGTAGTAGATGGGACCTAACGCATGAAAGCGCTCCTGACCTGCCGTGTCCTGCAGAGAGAGAAACACAAAGCTTCACATCTTCAGTCGTCCTCGGCGTGAAAACAGCTGCAGAGGCCGCCGCTCTTACCCATATGGCCAGATTCACTCTCTTTCCTGTGATGTTGAGCTTCTTTGTGAGGAAGGACGCCTGCAGAGGAAGAGGAGACGGACAGTTTGAAAGTGAAAGAGAAAGTATTTCTGTCAGGAAATCTAAATACCAGTGGCAGTAAAAACCAACATGGACGCTCGTCTAAAACCTGAAACGTTCTTCTGCAACAGCTTCAGGTACTTTTGTAACTTCACCCGTTGCGCCACAGGACGTCCGTGGGTTCATTTTGGCCGGGAAGCTGTGAGAGTTTCTAGACGACGGCTTGTTGAACAAAGTGCGTCTGGGTGAAAGGTTCAGTTTGTTTCTCTGATTTATCGAGCCGCTCGCTGGGAAAGTGAACTTCAGGGTCGAGTTTAAGAAGGAAGTCGACTCACTGAGGGAATATATGATGAAGAGAGTGTGTGTGTATGTGTGTGTGTGTGTGTGTGTGTGTGTGTGTGTGTGTGGCCGGTCAGCTGACTGTGCGTGTTATTGATCTTGTCCTCTGAACTCTGAACCACAAACACTCACTGATCGTCCTCATTGTTCCAATAATTCATTTGGTAAATAAATTATTTATTTTTCTGGCATCATTGTTGTTTTTAATCTGATATTATTTTGGGATATAATAATGTATTATTTAAAATTACTTATTATTTTTTTAAATTACTAAAATAATATTGCAAGCTATTATTATTATTATTATTATTGTTGCTTTAAAAAAAATATATTATTATTTTATTTGCTTCCTGACATGTTTTCACTCTTATTATCTATTAATATCATTATAAATGATCAGTTTCACAGGTCACCAGAGACAAAACTGATGGTTTCCAAACTGGGAAAAGATTAAAAAGTCCTTAAATGACAAAGTTTGAAACAAGAGGGAAAAAAAGTGTTAACTTTAGTTGATAAATATGATTTTAATGATAAATATATAAAATAATATTTTGAATACGAACTTTCTACAGTTCAAACCTGGAGTCTTTATCAACAACAATCACAGATACTAAACTAGAATAATTATGGATTAGCTGTCAGAGTCTTCTACAGAAATCTGGAATATTAAGACCCAACAACTCTGTAGTCTGACACCAGTAACACCAGTAACACCAGTGACACCAGTAACACCAGTAACCATCTACATTACTGCAGCAGCAGTACTTTTCTTCTGTTAAACCTTAAATACTGTGACTTTTCGAGCCGTCTGCAGACGTCACGCTGAGCTCAGGCAAACTGGAACAGATGGTATATTTTTATGGTTTCTGACATTTTCCAGATGAAACAATTACTGGATTATTTGGAAAATTAAATTAGTCACAAAAGATGGCGAGCCACGATTGGTCGAGGTCCAACATGCCGTCTGCCCCGATCGCCTAATCTGACATTGTGACTGTCTGAAAAAGGAGAGAGACACGATATAGTCTAAAAAAATACAGTGAGAGAGGAAATATTGTGAAACATCTGTGAGCCTGAAGACGTCCTGCACAAACTGTGGAAAAATATGTTTGAAAAAAAGAAAAAAAAGAGGCATTTTCCGCTCTGGATGGTCTTGTGATGAAGTTTAATCATGCAGAGCTCGTGCTGGGAGATGACCGTTTCTCCACAGCATCCCTGTCATCCTCTCATCCTCCCGCCGAGCGTTCGCTTCATTTAACGCTCACTTCAAACTCCTGCGGCCACGGAGAATCGCCGCAGGGCGGAAAATCTCGCAGCTGACAGCGATAAAATAATCGCTTATCCGCCAGCGACACCCATAATGCACCTCCGGGCTGTGGGTCACATGACGCGAGTGGGTGAGGAGCGTTCAGGACCGTGTGACCGTGACCTGAAGGCGCCCTCCCATCATCCTCTCTGCTCGCTGGGTCCTACAAACGAACTCTAGTTCATTCATTTACTGGATCTCGCCCGTCTATGGGCTGCCTACATTTCCCAGAATGCCTTTCAACGACGGCAGACAGGCAGCGAGGAGTTCTGGAGTCCACCTGGACTTTATGACAACAGTTAAGAGAAGAAACGGTGAGATATTCAAGGCAGGAGAGATAAAACCTGCATAGTTTAAAGGGACAGTTCAGGTTTTTTGAGGTGTAGTTGAATGAGGTGCTTCTTCACTGTCAGTGTATCTTCAGCTGTAGTACAGCGGATAAAAACAGAGTTTAACCACCTCAGAAAAGACTCAGCTGTATCACCACTGTCAGACTTTCTCTCCACGGAGGAATGAAGCTGCTCTCCTTCTCTCTTCAAACACACCAGACTCCATTATATCAGAGAGGAGTGATTGATGAGACATATACAATAATTACATTTACCCCTTAAACAGACCTAAAACTATGAGTGTGTTTGTATTTCTTTTTCAGGTGAAATGACGCCAGTGTGAAGTATCTTCTCGTTTGGTTTCAGTTATCACCACAGATTCCTCCCTCCTGACTCACTGTAGTTTTAAAGCTACCGAATGAGGCAAAGCATCTGTTTGTTAGATTAAAACTACACATCCGTGTTGCCATATTTGCACCAAAGCAGCTCACAGCGCAGCACCTCGTCCAGCCCTGACGATGACACACGAGGAAAACCCTTGAACCTGTTTCAGGATTTTCCGTCTGCCGTCACTTTTATCCTGAAACCCAACACAACAGAAGAAGAAGAAGCAGCAGATTTCTGGCTGGAGTTTGGCTTCAGGCCCGAGCTCGAGGCTTCCTCACTCCCACCCGGAGCTGATCGGCCTCCTCCAGACGCCCTGCGGCGGAGGATCGATTCAGATCACTCGTCACTGACGCTCCGTCGCCGGCTTTTTATTTCCCCTTTTGCTTCTCCTGAAATCAGGGGAGAGATTTCTGAAACCTGAGCTCAGCAGATAAACGACCAAACCAGAGCGAGGCTGTCAGAGCGGCTGAAACACGATACGCAAACACACACTGACCGACTCTAAAAGCCTTTTATCAGCTCTGAAGGCTTCTGACGCAACAATATGAGCGACTGTGAAAACTCAGTTTATGTCCAGAAACTCTCCCGTCTGCTCTTTGGGATTGTTTTCAAATTCTTCACAAGCCGAGGTGGAAAACAGGGACGTGCAACTCAAGCTGAAGTACAATCAGAGTGTGTATTTGAGTATGAAAAATGATGAATTCCTACTCAGGAGGCTGAACAGGGTTCAAATCAGGTGTGAGACCAACAGGAAAACACATTTATTCATGTGTAAACTTAGTTATATGTGTCAGTTTTCTTCCATTATCATCAGTTTTCAGTTGCAGATTGGTTATGTTTAGGCACCAAAACTACTTGGTTACGTTTAGGAAAGGATCCTGTTAAACACAAATATAAAAGGGAGGTATATTACACACAAAACATCTTCTCCCCAACACACAACAGAGTGTTAATAGTGTTGCTGACTGCTGATATGTGTTACTTATGGCAGACTTCCTCTCTGAATTCAGCGTTTGGATTAAAGCGAACCCTGCGCCGATCTTCCGACCACCAGAGCCAGACCGAAGCTAAGCTAGCTAAGCTAACCGAAAGGCTGCGTTCACATGCAGGCGAGAAGGACGTCATTTTGTTGCACAAGAGCAGGACGGTAAAATCAGGCGAGGCCGACAGAGAATCCAACATTAAACTTTTGTACTTTTTGCTCCTGTATAAAACTACATTATATCATAATAATGTAATGCAAGCAACCATTTTATTCTACAGCTTCGTTACAGAGACCTGGCTTCAGTTTCACTGCAGATTAACATGTGACTATTTTCAGCCTGAAAGCGTCAGATCATGTTTACAAGCAGCAAATCCTCAGGTTTGTTTAGTAACGCTGAGGGAGGAGGAAAAAAACAAGAGTGAGAAATAGAAAGTGTGCAGGTGTGGGTGAGAAGGAGAGGAAATGAAAGTTAAACTTCATCCATCAGTTATGTTACGTAATCCAGTGTAATTTTGCGGTCGTTACTCTCTTAAACTCTCTGAAATTTACGACTTTAAAAGAACGACTCTGGTTCCAACAATAAAAACACATCTAAATGTCCTACTTTGATAAATAATGTTTTGATTTCTCAGTTTTTCCTCCTCATAGTTTCTGTTGAGTGTTTTTCTCTATAAACCTAAACTTAATCTTAGCAGGAAAGTCTCTGTGTTTTTAAACCTGGGTCCAATTTCAACATATTCTGGTGTTTGAACGACTGGTAGGTACAAAAAGTGTTGGAACTGGTCCAGTCGATCACCTCGTACTGCAACGTAACACTTTGGGGCGACTCAAATCATCAAAGCTCGTCCACTAAAAGGACAAACAGTCGTTTTATCGCTCTCTGCAGACACACCAGACTCCATTCACAAAAACAGGGATTTTACCTCAACACTGCGTTATTTTTGCACCTACCAGTAGTTTAATATGTTTAATATGTTCTGTGGTCGTCTCTGTTTAATGTGTCGTGTATTTTCACAGTTTGGATGAAAGATTAACATCACCTATGTTTGACGTGTCGGGTCCTGCACTTATGAGTCAGGTTTCCAGCCAGTGCAGCGCAGTGAAGTCACATTTCCTGTTTTGCCACTTTATCAATTTATCATTTTCCAGAATTGGCTGACTAATAATATTTAACGTGTAAAACAATCATTTATATAAACTATGTGCACACACACACATAAATAAACACATTTTTGTCCCTTTTTGTGATATTCTAAGCAGTTTTATACTGACTATATGTCCATGAACACAACTAATGATCAATGTCACTATCAGTTAACTGGCCAATCATTTTCTAGATTTATCAATTAAGTCCAAAAATAATGTATTTATTTTCATATATAACAAAGAGAAGCAGGGATTTTTTTGTCTTTTACTCCTTAAAAAATGATCTAAACATTTAATAAATTACTAAAAACTATTTAACAGTTGGCTCTAGTTTAAACCAGGATTGAGTTAGCTTAAGTTTTCACAGCACAAAGTTCGTATGTAATAAATAATGTTAATTACAGTCAACAACTCTGAAGAATGAGTTTAGTGTTTATCTGAAGTATTAGTCAGTAATAACAGAAGTACTTCAGTAAAAGCAGCGACATTATTCTGTTAAAATACCCAGTTATGAGTAAAACTACAGTGTTTCACATGAGTAAAAGTACAAACTCTATTATCGTTAATGCTGTTTGTACAATATTAATGTTCACAGCTGTAAAGTTCTGCATTTAAATACTCTGAAGTGAAGTAAAAGTACATCAAAGTTGTACTTAAATACTACAAATGTACTGACAGGCAGGGAAATATGACCAGAGGAGTTATTGAACTACATTTAAACTATCGATGAGCTACATATTGGTTATTATCAGTGTGCCCTGTGTCACTCAGGCTGAAAACACCTGTGTTTCTGGGTAGGTATGACGGGACGCTCGGTTTTCCGCCTCCTTCACCCCGCCTGCTCCCGGCAGGGCGGGCGGCTCCAGTGTCAGCCACACACACCAGCGGTAATTCGCAATAACCCCGCTCTCCCGGGACGGCACGGGCTACGCAACACGCGTCCACACACACACACGCACACACACAGTGACAGCAACAAAAACACCCCCCACCTCGACCAAACACCTCCACCTTCCAAAAAAAACAACCCGCTCCTCGGCTGTCACGGTTAGCCTGCTAGCTCGCCTGCTAGCTAGCTAGCCCGCGCTAGCAGCAGCTTCCTGTCTGTCTTACCTGTAGAGTTGTGATGTGTTTGTCGTTGAATTTGTTTTCGCAGTATCGCAGCACCAGCGACGTCTTCCCCACACAGCCTTCCCCCAGCAGCACCACCTTGAACGAGTAGGTTTTTCCGCCCGCCCCTCCTGCCGCCATGGCCGGCAGTTTGTCAAACAAGTCCTCGGCTTTTTATCAAAACAAGCGTTCAATCCAAGCTAGCGCTGCTAATGCTAACCCCCTTCAGAGCTGGACTCCTGCGCAGCTCACATCAGCTTCCGACTTTGGAAAAAGAGCTAAAATTGGGAGAAAAACACCTCGACAGCATAAGCGAATCAGACTCTTATAAGTATCCGGCAGCAGGTGTGAGGGAGACGGGTGTGAGCAGTGAGCTAATTCCCCTTTCGACCTGACGCGGATGCCTGATTTTCACCCAACTAATGGCGTCTCTCTGAGTTAGCAGTTAGCCGGCTAACTCCTCCGAAGATCTTCTATGTATCTAAAGATGGATCACTCAGCTCTTAAGCGCAAAAAAGCAGAAATCCCACCCCTTTCAACTTCCTGCTTTTGTACCCCCGCTCAAAATAATGTGTTTTCTAACAAATGTTTCGCGTCATTGGCCTAACAAGAGAGCTGAGACATGAAACCATTCTGTAGACTTCCCTTTATTCATTCGTTAGCGGGATGCTTGGGCCAGCGGCCAGGCCAGGAAGTGGTTCTCAGAGTTAGGAGAGGAGTGAGACCTCTGCACTGCTTCCGCTCTGTGCAGCGTCACATGATGAAAGAGTCGGCTGCCTGTCACAACCCCGAGAGCTGCGGGGGGTTTCTGATGTGGACACATCACACAGATACACCCTCAGACACCAGGTAAATAACACTTCAGACACCAGGTAAATAGAACAAATAGAACCTCAAACATCAGGTAAATAAAACCTCAAACATCAGGTAAATAAAAGGTGAAAAATCAGGCAAATAAAATAAATAAAACCTCAAATATCAGGTAAATAAAAGATGAAACACAGAAGTTATGATTCATTATTATACAAATATAACATAAAACAACACACTGTTATATTTCAGTTGGACTAATATGATATTATAACTCAAATATATAATATAATATAGTTATATAATAATGATAAAACATAATAAAGTACTTTAATACAGCACAAAGCTTCAGTTCAGGACTTCAGGAGAATCAAGTCAGACACTTCTGATAAAAACAAAATGAAAGAATAAAATATGCGATGATAGAAGATCAGAGCAGTGGCAGCATTAATAAAAGGCTTTTTTAAAAAAAGATATTTGATCATAACTCAAATATAACAACAAACGAGTTATGTGTCATTATATCTAACAATAACTTGAGGTTATTTTTGTGCTTTTATTGTGCGATCAAAGAGCAAATCTGTCCACACTGAGAGCAAAACATGTTTTATTGCAAGTAAAATTCATTAGTGATTTCAAAATTTTAGTTGCATTGATCATTATTATTATTATTGATTTCAGTTAGACGTGTTCACACAAACCTCATATCTATATTTATATAGTATATAACATCCAAAACACACAGTAAGGGCTAGAAAATTATTATTTATTGTAGTAAACATTTGTGAAAAGAGTGGAATAAACGTATTATTATTATCATCATTTTGTAATTGATTATTAATCATTAAATATAATAATAATTGTAGTCAAAATGTTTCCAAAATACAGTATTTTAACAGAAGGGCAGCAGCACATAAATGCATATTTTAGGTTATTGGTTTATTATGTAGTGAATAAATAAATAAAGATAAATTAAAATAAAGAAATTATTAAATTCCTCCATCTCTCTTCTTCTGTAAAAACCTCCTCAAGCACCTCCTGGAACTTCTTCAAGGATCCTGGAAAAACCCCATCAGCCCAAGAAGCCAACGTAGGTGAGTTAGTTTGTTTATTCACTTAAATATCACAGTAAGAGCACATAAAGTACACGACAGAAGTTTTTAAATATATATATATATATTAAGAATTATTATTATATATATATATATTATAGATTTTTATATATTATTATTATTATTATTATTATTATTATTATTATTATTATTATTATATATTTATCTTCCTGTGTGTGTGGCTGCAGTTTGGTCATCCGGCCACTAGAGGTCAGAGTCTGACTGTGAACAGAAAGAACCATAAAAACTGATGAATATAAAGTCAAGTCTAAATTAATCAATTTATCAGCTGTTAAATACTTTAGACTGAACTCATGCAGGTTTTGAATATTAGGATATTCCAGGCCCTATCATGGAGGGTCCTTGAGGGCTTTCCTGGAATCCTTGAGGAGTTTTAAGAGGTTTTAATGTCTTTTTTTGAGTTATTTTTGAATATTTATGATACTTATTTGTGTATTTATCACCAATCATCAATCATTTTTATGCTTGAGCTGCCTGCCTGTTCATATCTTTGTTTTAAATCTTTACCATTTTAACCTTTTAACTGTATAAACTGCATTTCTTTACTGTTTTGTATTTAATTTCTATTAAATTTGAATGAATATTTTTGACATATTTCAGTCACATTTTTTGATTCAAACTAAAATTAGGTTGTTTTTTTATTGTTTATTGGTTTTCGTGGGACACGTGATGATTTTATATCCCATGATGCACTGCTGCAGATTAAGCTACCCAACAGGAAATAAAGTTGTTAAAATTCTCTCCATGTTAAACCTGCAGTGTGGAGCTTTTGTCTCCCCCTTGTGGCCGACAAAGTAATTACACAAACACTGTTGTCGTGCTGAATTTATTTATTAGTTTCATTATTACGAGTTTTTTTTTAATCTGGAGCACCTGAACGTTTTCTTGGACACTTCTTAGGTTTGTTGGTTGTTGTGTTGTGCTGTGGTTGGACAGGGACTCAGTGTCGGACATTTTGAACTGGGATTGGTGAGGTTTAGGCAGGAGGAGTCACATGATTAGCGGTTAGAGTAAGAATATCAGGGTTCAGACGCCCACTAAGGAAGCACCAAATGCACAACTGCAATGCTAATTGGCACCCTAGCTAATGCTAACTCGGGTTGGTGCTTGTGCTAACTGGAGCTAACTGAGGCTAATGCACATGCTAACTGGGACTAATGCTTGAGCTAACTGAGGCTAGTTCTTGTGCTAACTGAGACTAATGCACATGCTAACTGGGGCTAATGCTTGAGCTAACTGAGGCTAATGCTTGAGCTAACTGAGGCTAATGCTTGTGCTAACTTGCTTCATAGTAAAAATGTAAGTTCCTGCTTACTCTGCAGATTTAGCTCAATAACAAAAATATAATCAACAAATAAATGATCATGTATTCTTATTATTATGGATAAAGACTTTATTGATAGAGAGAAAAGAGCTTCTTCACCAGGAGTACTTTTATTTTTGAAGCCTTAAGTACATTTTTCTGATAATATTCAACTGCAGATTTCCTCATACTGACATGTGTACGTGTGTGTGTGTGTGTGTGTGTGTATGTGTGTGTGTGTGTGTGATAACTATTTTCATATCTCACCTTCACCTACCACACACACACACACACTGAGCTGTGGTTAATGATTGGCAATCTGTGAGTCAGCTTCCTGTGTGTGTGTGTGTGTGTGTGTGTGTGTGTGTGTGTGTGTGTGTGTTCACATATTAACACTGAATGCAGCTTTTGTTAGCCGCTGTTGTACGTTAGCGCCGCTGTAGCTCATTTTGATGCTTTTCTGCCCCCTTGTGGCTGAAACTCACAACACGCAGCTTTAAGGAAACTTTAAAGTCTTTTATTCAAACTTTAAAGTCTTTTATTCAAACTTTAAACTCTTTTATTCAAACTTTAAACTCTTTTATTTAGTTTCCTCTTATTTACAAACGCTGAAGCTACTTCAGCTCATTTCTAGTGATGGTGATCAAAGTAATAGTCCATTCACTCCATCACTGTACTGACGTTCTTCTCTCTGCTTTTCTGCTTTATATTTCTACTCTACTTGTATTTTCACTCCACTACAGCTGTTTGATAACTTCAGTTACTCTGCAGATTTAGATCATTAAAGCCAAATATAATTAAACATTAAACTGTACGTGTATCATATAGAATAATTACAGCTTATCAGGTCAATTATTGAGGCGATGAACACATTCATGATCATTTATCACTGTAATCCAAGAACATGATATTCAGCACATGATAATAAGTACTTTGACTTTATGGTACTTCAAATATATTCAATATATATATATAATATATATATTATATATATAATTCGGGGTGTTTTTACAGTGTAAAGTTGAATTTACTGCAAGAAATTGTATTTTTTTTTAAAGATTCTTGTGAAGGTTTTTATTTTGTTTAGTTAACTGATTAAATTAAACTGATTATTTTGTACTTATTTATTTATGATGTTAGTTTTTTGTTTTGATGTTCCTGCTGTTGGACAGACAGACAGACAGACAGACAGACAGACAGGCAGTGACAGAGTGTATAAAAGTAAACGGGGCTGACACACTGTTGTAGTGAGTAGAGGGACACACACACCTTCACACACACTCTTTAACACACACACACACACACACACACACACACACACTCCGGCTCCACGCGTGCAGCCTGGAAAGCGACCAAAGTGACTTGAGCTCAAACAAGCTGAACTTTTTATTTTGCTGCTTCTGTTTCTTTGGGCTCCACTTTGAATCCGGATCAGGTGAAGTTAATGTGAACCGCCTCCAGTGAGGACAGACCACAGACACCCACAGACCCAAAGTGATCCGGATCCAAGGCTGCAGCTCTGACTGGGTTTTCTTCTTTTCACTGGACCTGGAAGTTTAAGCCTCACCGCGGAGGGCATGCCGGGGTTCGTGGCTTTGTTGGCCGCCTTTGCTCTCCTCTCGGCCGGGTCGAGGAGCTCCGTGGCCGCGGTGGTGATGCAGAGCTCCGTGGCCGTGGAGGAGAGCTCCTCTGGGGCGAACAGCTCCGCGGACCCGGGCAGGGCAGCGGGGCGGGCTGCCTGCCCTGGCCGCTGTCGGTGCGAGGTGGACGGGCTGCTGCACCGGGTGGACTGCTCGGACCTGGGGCTCCGGGAGGCACCGAGCAACCTGAGCGTGTTCACATCCTACCTGTAAGTCAGCGTGCAGGGCGCGAGTCCTCTGCTGTGTGTGTGTGTGTGTGTGTGTGTGTGTGTGTGTGTGTGTGTGTGTGTGTGCGCGCGTGCATGCCAGCGCGTGCAGCCGTGAGAACCGCAGCACCTGTCTGCCTGCCTGCCTGTATCTGTCTCTCTGTCATGTTGTTCATGTGGTGCTAAGGAGATTAATTTACCGCCACAGCTGACAGGAACAGGCTGCAAGGCAACAAAGAGGGATTGTTGAACTTCTTAGAACATCTGAGCAGCTCCAGCGGTTCTTGAAGAGGTTCAAAAGGTTCTTTACGAAGGTCTGCAGGTTCTCGACGAGTCCTCGAAGGGGTTTCAGGTGTCCTCAACAATGTTCCAGTGGTGCTTGTAAAAAAATCCTTCAGTAGGCTGCTTAAACGTTCCAGAGGTTCTGGAGGAGGTTTGAGTACTTAGAAAGTTTCAGAGGTGCATTAAGAAGTTCCTCAAGCAGTGGAAGAGGAACCAGTGGTTCTTGAGGGGGTTTCAGGTATTCTTAACAATGTTCAAAGTTTCAGGGTTCTGAAAGAGGTTTGAAAGTTTCTTTGAGAAGGTCTGCAGGTTCTCGGTGAGGTGCTTGGAGCACTTAAAGAGGTTCTAGTGGTTCTTGAGAAGGTTTCATGAGTTCCTAACAATGTTCCAGCGGTGCTTGTAAAGAACCCTGGAGTTGGTCACTTTAGAAGTTCCAGTGGTTCTTGAAGATGTTTGAAAGTTTCTTTGAGAAGATCTGCAGGTTCTTGATGCGGTTCTTGGAGAACTGAAATTGGTTTCCGCTGTCCTTAACAATGTTCCTGTGGTGCTTGTAAAAATCCCTAAAGATTTTACTTAAAAAGTTCCAGGGTACTGAAAGGGTAATGAAAGTTTATTTCAGAAGGTCTAGGTCATAGGTTCTTCATGAGGTTCCTGGAGCACTGAAAGTGTTTTCATTAGTTCCTGAGAAGGTTTCAGGTCTGAGGAGGTTGTAAAGAATCCTGGAGAAGGTCACTTAAGAAGTTCCAGTCGTTCTTGAAGAGGTTTGAAAGTTTCTTCAAGGTCTGCAGGTTCTTGATGAGGTTCCAGTGGTGCTTGTAAAAAAAAACCTTCAGTAGGCTAATTAGAACGTTTCAGAGGTCCATCAAGAAGTTCCTCAAGCAGTGGAAGAGGAACCAGTGGTTCTTGAAGAGGTTTCAGGTGTCCTGCTTGAAGATGTTTAGGGACAGGAGGTTAAACTGATACTTCAAGGTTCTTGGAAAGGTCTGAAGGTTTCTTTAGGAGAGTCCACATGTTCTTAAAAAGGTTCCTGAATAGTCGAAGAG
>NC_092033.1:1539407-1601907 GCF_042242105.1 Pempheris klunzingeri
ATGGGGCTGTAAGTCTCTATTCTGCCTCTGGCCGACAGCACGAGCGCAGGAATGCATTTAGCCTCCGTGTGATGAATGAACTAATGTACATATGAAGGATGTTTTGGCTCCGCCCCTTCTGGCAGCCATATTGGAACGTCCGGAGCTCCGTCAACAGCCGACCTGACTGTTTCATCACCTTGTTCGTCTCCAGTCGTTTCTCAGTTGTTTAAGCATAAAGGAAAGCTGTGGTGCAAATATAGGTACAAAAAGTGTTGGAATTGGTCCAGTAGGTCAGTAGGTCCACTAAAAGAGCTTGTTTGATCCACTGACAGGCTCAGAGTGTTATTCTAAGTGTGTGACAGCATCATGGAAAGGATCCCTACAGAGAGAGACCTGGAAGATCCTTTTGGTTTAACCACAAACAGCACACACACCAGACTACATTCACTAAAACAGGGATTTTACAGAACAGAACAGAGCTGTTAATGCGCTGCTGCCTCGATCATTTAGTTTTGTTTGTGTTATTGTGTGTTACACAAATATTGTGTTGGATCCAAACTAACCTTTCAAAGCACCAAAGTCACACAATAACATAAACAAACCAACTGATGGAGACATCAGTGGACCAGCAACTACTCTATAAAATTGCTGTTTTAGTGAATGTAGTCTGGTGTGTGTGCTGTTTGTGGTTAAACCAAAAGGATCTTCCAGGTCTCTCTCTGTAGGGATCCTTTCCATGATGCTGTCACACACTTAGAATAACACTCTGAGCCTGTCAGTGGATCAAACAAGCACTTTTAGTGGACCTACTGTGATCAGGTGCAGTTGCCCCAAAGGATTACAAGCTGAGGTGATCTACTGGACCAATTCCAACACTTCTAGTACCTACCAGTCGTTTAGACACCAGGATGTGTAAAAACAGAGCCCAGGTTTAAAAACACCAGAGGTCAACAAGCACATTTTGGTGGAGAATTTTACCTTTTTATCATTTTATCATACAACAGACCGACGGACGGATGAGACCGTTCTCGTCCTCCTGACCTCTCCCACGACCTCAGAGGAGGACAGGTCGTCCATTTACCTGTGCTGGATGTTTGGATGTTTGGTCCGCTGGTGTCTGAGAGTGAGAGAGGGTCACGTTTTGTCAAGCTTCAGTTGAGCTCAGCTGTCGTCAAGAGGTGCTTTTAGAGGCCACGGTCCAGCACACACACACACACACACACACACACACACACACACACACACACACACACACACACACTGGTAGTTCAAACACCACAAACAGGTAAATGGACTACCTGTCTTCCTGTGAGGTCATGAGAGAGGTCAGACAGACAATACAAGATCAATCTTTACCAAGTAACATGCAAACAGACAACTGGCCCCCCAAAAGCTTAAATACAGGAAAAAAACGGTTTGTAATATTAATTAATTTAAAATTTAAGAGATTTTCTCAAGCAAATAAATGAATTTTAGACTGAAGATACATTAAGATTGAAATAGTTTTATTACGTGACTCAGATTGAAAGTTTAACTACTACAACAACACACAAGGAGCTATTTAACCATTTAGAGGCACGTATAGGTCTCATATAACTCATTTTCTAGCATGCAGCGCTCTTTTGCTGATTTTTTTTTTTCAAAGTTTGGGGCTCCACCACCCTGCTAAACAGAACCCTGACCTGTTAATTAGGTTGTTTGTCAGGTATGTTTTCACACGTTGGTGCGTAGTCAAGAAACACTCATATAAACTATAAAAATATTAAATAGAGATATTTGCAGTGCAGAATAAATGTGTATATATAAAAGATGTACACTATATCTGACCGTGGCCAGAGGCTCTAGTTGACTTAATTTAATGATTTAAATGCATATTTTTGGGCATCAGAAAATAGTTTGACTTCCAGTGCTGAGAGAAGTTGCACTGTTAACACTGTACTACATCATTCATTCATTTCATTAGGATAATGATAACTCTAGTATTTAGCGAACACTAGTATTTTTACACCTGGACTCTATTTTTTATACATTTTGAGTTCAAAATGACTGATAGGTGCAAAAAAAACATCCGTTGTATCGCACTATTCCAACACACCAAACTCCATTGACAAAAACAGCGATTTTACCTCACAGACTACAGGAGTTGCTGGTCTACCGCTGCCTCGATCAGTTAGTTAGTTTGTGTTATTCTGTGTCACACAGATATTATGTTGGATCCAAACTGCTTCTTTAAAACACCAAAGTTACACAATGACACAAACAAACTAACAGACGAAGGCAGCATTAGACCAGCAACTGCCATGTAAAATTACTGTTTTTGTCAATGGAGTCTGGTGGCTTTGAACAGAGTGATATAACATCTGTAGGGATCCTTTCTATAATATTGTCAGACACTTATATATACGTATATTACATAGGAGCAATATCGGCAATACATTATTCTGCATAATGACTACTTTTACTTTTGTTATTTCAAACATATTTAGATGTTTTTCAAAGAAATGCAGCACTGTGCTGAAGAGAAAACAGCAGAGATGTACTGTTGTGATTTTTTCCTTATCTTCAGATAACAAGCGACGCTGTTTGATAATTAAATCTCCAGCCTCCTTCTTCTCATCAGCTTTTCTGCCAGCAGGATGTTTGTTTGTATCTGCCGTCACACAGAAACAGATCTGTTGTTTATCCTGTCCGTATCCTTTTCTTTGGGAGGGGGCAGCGCAGACTGACAGGACGGGTCGGGGGAACGGACCCCCCGCGTCCACTCGCCCCGGGGGGGCCCCCACCCTGCCCCCCCCCCAAGAGACCAAAAGAAAGACAGAAAGAAAGAGCGAAAGAGGACAAAACCCAGAGAGAGGCCTCGCTGTCACAGTCCGCCTCCAAACCACACAACTCTCTTTTCTTTCTTTCTGCAGAGTTTGTCTTTCTGCGGGCCGCCGACATTTGAATAATCGTCTGATATCCATCAGTTTGAGCCCGAGGAGACGGAGAAAACACACACACACACACACAAAGCTTCATCTGAGTCATTATCAGGAGGGAAAAACACACAACACGGCTAATGGTTTCATCATCTGTCCCCTACATGTTTCTTTTTCTGCTCAGTCCACATAAAAAACACAAACTCACTCATAAGATCTGAGCATGTGCCATAAAACGGCTCCTTCATTCTGGTTCTGTGACTTAAACTCCTGCAATAACTGGTTCAGGATCAAAGGTGGAATAATTAAAAAGGTGGAATAACTTAAAATGAAAAGGTCTCGTATCATGATCACAACTTAAATTAATATTCCACCAAAAAGCTGTATTTTGAGGATCAAATACTGCTTAAAGGTTATAATTTAGTCTTTAAAAAAAGTAGCACATATTTAAAAAAAAAAAATAAAAAATTCAATTTAAAAATAATTTAAGAATTAAATATTACAACTTTTTTCTTGTAGACTTAAAAATAAACAATTTTTTCTCTTAAATATTCAATTTTATTCACAAAATATTTCAAATTAAACCTCAAAATATCAAAACCTCAATCTTGAACTGTCATAAATTCTTTTGAATCTTTCTGATTTTCCAAAATATTGCTTTTTCTTGCACAATTATAACTTTTCTTTGTAGCATTATGACTTTATTTTTTAGAATTTTAAACAAAAAACGTTTCAATTAATTTGCGAAATATTACAACTTTTTCTTTTTGTGCATTTTTTAGATTTTGTTTTCTGATTATTAAAAACATAAATGAATCAATAATATTATAAATATTTTTAATATGTTTGTTTCTCATAGATATTTTACTTTATTCCCCAAATAATGCAACATTTATTTTGAAACTGACAAACTTTTGACTTAATTCACATAATATTATATATATATATATATATATATATATATAAAATAACTTTTTCCAATCATTTTTTGACTTTTTCTCCAAAATTACAACTTCCTTTTAAAATCATTGCAACTTTTTCTAAAAATCTTTTGACTTTACTCACACGTGACCCAAATACTCCACCAACAGTGACTCTTTGTCTCAAATAAAAAAATATCAAAATGTCCATAGAAACGTATTAAAATTATATTTAAATATATAAATTATAGAAATATTTCAATACACATCTCAAGTGGTCATCATGAGTCTATTTATTGATTACAAACACGGATGAGTTCCTTCAGTCCATCAGATAAATCCAGCTGTTTCAAAATAAAAGCCCCGGCGTTGGAAAGCAGTGAAAGTCAGACAGAATAATCTGTGCATCAGGACGTTGTTGTTCACTCAGTATGAGCTCAACCAGCAGGGTAATCAGCACGGGGGATTTCTTTATTGTTAAACTGAGAACACCACCAGCACCATCATCTTCATCATCATCATCATCATCATCATCATCATCATCATCCTTTGTGACTGAGTTCAGTGAAGTCCCAAATTTTAGGAGTGAAAGGAGCTGTCACTTAGACTCAGTTTGTGCCGCTCCTGTGTTCAAATATTCAAAAGGTTTCTGTAGTATTTAGCTTTTATGGCTCTCTCTTTAACGCCACCAGACTCCATTGACAAAAATGGTAATTTTACCTCGTGGAAAACAGGAGTTGCTGGTGTACTGTCGCCTCAACTGGTTAGTTTGTTTGTGTTATTATTTTATATGTTAGATCTGAACTAACCCTTTAAAACACCAAATTCACACAATAACACAAACAAACTAACTGATGGAGGCAGCAGCAGAGCAGCAGCTCCTGTGTCCTGTTCTCTAAAATCCCTGTTTTAGTGAATGTAGTCTGGTGTGTGTGCTGTTTGTGGTTAAACCAAAAGGATCTTCCAGGTCTCTCTCTGTAGGGATCCTTTCCATGATGCTGTCACACACTTAGAATAACACTCTGAGCCTGTCAGTGGATCAAACAAGCTCTTTTAGTGGACCTACTGTGATCAGGTGCAGTTGTCCCAAAGGATCAGGTTGCAGCCCGTTTGGTGGCTGCTGGCTGAGGTGATCTACTGGACCAGTTCACACTTTTTGCACCTATCAGTCGTTTAGACACAAAATACCTTAAAAAGAATAGCAGAATTTCCCTTTAATGCAATCACATTTGGATCACAAATACATCATGTCAGCAGTCTAACCTGACCCAACCTGCCGTGATCTCTAGAAACAGCTAAACCTTTTGTGCGCTGTGATGTTGTAATGAACATTTTGAACACACTCAAAAAGCGTTTCCAGTTTTAAGCCAAAACAGGGTGACATCAGCGTCTCTGATTGGCTCAGAGCGCCAGTGTTTGTGCGCCTCCTCGTCTCTTTTTCTCTCCTTATCTGAGCGTCTGTTTTCTGCTCTCGCTGTGTCTGATGACTATCGGCAGGTAACGTCTCTCCAGGTCTGAGCGGAGACAGACGGCCTCTGTCTCACACAGCGAGGGCGTGTCTGCAGGTTGAATATACCGCTTGTTAAGGAGCTTTCTCAACACTCCATAAAGCCTGTTAATGTGTGTGTGTGTGTGTGTGTGTGTGTGTGTGGGGCTTTACAACATTGTCGACAGGTAGTCCAGCCACGCAAACACACACAGAGAAGGTTTGTCTTATTTTAGCAGAACGCTCCTTTACTGTGACCAGACTAACAGTGTTACGGCTGATTGGCTTTTACTGCTTTAACACACACACGTTTGTCCTCCTGTGATTTCATTGACTTCACTCATTAGCTACCTCACTCCCACTGTGTGTGTGTGTGTGTATATATACATTTATTTACGTGTGTGAGTGTGTGTGTTCAGACAGTGAGCTGTTCATGACCCAGACTGAGGGCTCTGTGACGTTCCCCGCATGTGGTCGCATATTCTAGCGTCATAAACAAACACCACAAAAGATCACGGAGGCCTGTGGGGGCAGCAGGTACGGCGGCCGGACGCAGGCATCGTGATGTCAGCCGCTGGTTTGCCGTTTTGAAGCCCCGAGTTTGACTTTACATGCGTCGCCATCTTGGTTTCGGTCCCGGATGAGTAAAGATGCACGGCTGTTATGATCCGGGTCTTTAAATCCTGAACACAGCGAGTTAAATAATTAAATAAAAGCACGTATGAGCTTCTGGAGATCAGCTCGACACAGAAAACCTGAACCTTGAAACTAAAGTGTCACTCACAGACTGTATATTAGAGGTGGACGTAGCCATCAGACCACCATTTTGAAGCCTCGATTTTGGCTTCGTGGGTGACGCCATCTTGTTTTTATTTTTTTTGGAGACAGAAGTGACGTTTATTCACCTCTGATTGATTACTCACAGTGTAAACTAGCAACTGAGACCATAAACTCATTAGGAAAATGTTAACTGAGCTAATAAACCTGCTTTTTTCTGTAATGTCCAGCAGGGGGCGACTCCACTGGCTCCAAACAGAAGTCTGATTGGATGGAAGTCAATGAGGAAATGAGCTCAGTGAACATTTTCCTGATGAGTTTCTGCTTTAGGGCAGGGCTACCTGCTCGCTAACCAATCAGAGGAGGTCTTTGAGGAATGAACAACACTTCTGGCTCCAAAAATGCAAGATGGCGGCAACTGTAAAGCCAAACTCAAGGCTTCCATGAACCAATCGTGGCTTCTTTCTTTCTTTCTCTTTCCAGTAACTTCCACTCCTGTCTTGTTTCTCACTCAGGTGTGTGTTGACTTTCACCAGCTCTTTGAAGGTGTGTGTGTGTGTGTGTGTGTGTGTGTGTGTGTGTTTCTGAGTGGCTGCTTTGTCAAACTACATGTTTTTTACAGGTGAAAAGTGTGTGCGTGTGTTTGAACGTCTTCAATGAGCCGTTCATTCAGTTTTTTTAGTCTCTAATTAACTTTTTATTTTTGTTTTATGGTCTAAAAACACGTTTAAAATTCATCCAGTACAAGAAAAGTGAGTTATTCATTTATTGGTTGTTTTATTTGCAGAAACACAAACTACTGAGAGTTTAAACATGATGGTAGAGAGACATTAACGGTCACTTCTCTCTCTCTCTCTCTCTCTCTGCAGTGATCTCAGTATGAATAATCTGACAGTGTTGTCCAGTGGTGCTCTGTCCAACCTGCACTTCCTGGAGGAGCTGTGAGTCACACACACACACACACACACACACACACACACACACACACACACACACACACACACACAGTTGAGTTCACTTCCTCAACACCTGCTACAGTTCTGGGAATCTCACCGTGAATCACACGGTAAATGGTCTGTATCTGTGTGTGTCGCTTTAACACAAGGGATCTAATTTAGGAGACTGTTCATTCACACACATTCAGCAATTTGGCACTTTGACAGGATCTTTGGATTTGCTTAAAGTGGGTCCACTAAAAGTGCTTGTTTTCGCCACTGACAGGCTCAGAGTGTTATTCTAAGTGTGTGACAGTATCATGGAAAGGATCCCTACAGAGAGAGACCTGGAAGATCCTTTTGGTTTAACCACAAACAGCTGTTATATCGCTCTCTGCACACACACCAGACTACATTCACTAAAACAGCAATTTTACCTCACAGAACACAGGAGCTGCTGCCTCAATCAGTTAGTTTTTTTGGGTTATTGTGTGTTACATGAATATTGTGTTGGATGCAAATTAATCTTTCAAAACACCAAAGTCACACAACAACACAAACAAACTAACTGATGGAGACAGCAGTGGACCAGCAACTACTGTGTAAAATTGCTGTTTTAGTGAATGTAGTCTGGTGCGTGTGCTGTTTGTGGTTAAACCAAAAGGATCTTCCAGGTCTCTCTCTGTAGGGATCCTTTCCATGATGCTGTCACACACTTAGAATAACACTCTGATCCTGTCAGTGGATCAAACAAGCTCTTTTAGTGGACCTACTGTGATCAGGTGCAGGTACAAAACATTTTAGTTCATATTTCAGACACCAAAATATGTGAAAATAAGGCCCAGGTTTAAACACACATACTAAGTCATGTGTTTTTATGCATGTTGTTTTGGACCACCTTGTTGAAAAGTGAGATGAAGTTCTTGAAACATCAGTCAGTCTTCGTTTCAACCCTCAAATTTCTCCGTGAACTCCGGTGAAACACTGAGATGGATGATACACAGCGAGGGTGTCTGAGCGGGCGGCGAGCTCAGATATCTGCGAGGATACGATATGTAATCCCATCTCTCCTCACCTGCCAGCGGTGTCCTGTCATGTATGAGCACTTTCACAACGCTGAGCTCTCCAGACAGAAGCCGGACGGACTAAATGAAACATAGTGGGGAGAGAGAGAGAGAGAGAGAGAGAGAGAGAGAGAGAGAGAGAGAGAGAGAGAGAGAGAGAGAGAGAGAGAGAGAGAGAGAGAGAGAGGACTCGACCTCGCAGAGACCTGAACATGACTCTGGCTGCTGTTCTGCCCTGCTGCCAGCTATGTGTGTTTATATGTGTGTCTGCGTGTGTGTGATATTTGTCACCGTGGCGCGAGAAACGTCACTACGGCGATAGGACACCGCAGAGGTGCATGCTGGGTACAAGCGGACTGGCTGAACTCTGTGTGGCCTCGAAAAACAAACAGACCCTGCAGGGCCCGTTACAGCTCAGTGTTTTCTACTGGTTCCAGAGTTGAGCCTGAGTGGGAACGCCGTGTTTACTGGGAGATCTCTCCTCTGTGTCGACGTGCTGCTGCAGGGATGTGGGCCCTAAAATAATCTAAAACTGTGGACGACACACGGAGCAGAGATTTGCTCCCATCGAAGCAGTCCAGACAGACAATTAGTCGATTTCCAAAGACTCCAAAAACGACATTTATTAGAGTTGTCGGCGCTACAGGACCGATAACTCAACGAAGCGGTTGCAGTTTGGTTAGGTTTACTCACAGAAACTACTTGGTTAGGTTTAGGAAACGGTTATAGCTTGGGTTTAACCCATCAGAAGCCACAGGTGTCACAGACCTTTTAAAATATTCTGGAAATGTCCCTTTACAGCTTTTATCCTTGAATTTAACTCAGGAAGTCCCTCAGTGACAGATACTACACTTCCTGGTGTGGTCATGTGACCCAGTGACCATTTCCAACATGGTGGTCTGTCTGATTAACACCTGAGACACAAACAGCTGATTTTAAACAGTTTGTTTTTGTTATTTAAAGGTGAGTTTCAAACAATTTAATAATTCTAATCCTGTCCTAGATTATATGAACCTGTCCTGACTGTAGTTTAGGAAAAAATAACGCTGTGACATATCTAACATTTCAGAAATGTGCCCCTTTGCTCCATTTAGTCTGTTTTACATCCCCCATCATTTTCCTTAATGGGTTAATTGGTATTTAAGTTAAATATGAACGTAAAGTCACATTACATACGTGACATAAGATGACTGTGAAATGGTTGCAGTTTGATTTGGTTTTGGCACAGAAGTATTTAGCTGGATTAAAATAAGTGGGTTAGACATGGAAGCCAACATTACATTTACAAATATTATATATATATATATATATATAATATTGTACTGCAGCTTTAACATTGTACTGTATTTACAACTGTGCTGTTTTTTTTATGTTCAAATTCTCAGACGTTTGGCGGGAAACGATCTGTCAATCATCCCCAGAGGAGCGTTCACCGGCCTCTACAACCTCAAAGTGCTGTAAGTCCACACACACACACACACACACACACACACAGTAATAATGTGTGGTATGTTTACTGGTGCTAATCATTCACAGAGACATGCTGAAGATTTCACGTGTGAGTGTCTCAGTTTAATGAATAGTTTCTGCAGTTTGGAACAACACTTCTGTTCAGTGTTTACGCTTCACATGTCGACTCACATCAACCAGTTATTTCTGTTCATTGTTGGCTCATTTATCCTGCTCGTTCATTCCGCTCTTTTAAATCCACGGTTACTACAGTTTTTACTATTACTGTTCTTATTTTAGTTTTACCAAACACTAAACTAGGTACTAAAAGTGTTGGAATCGGTCCAGTAGATCACCTCCACCCAGCAGCCGCAAAACGGGCTGCAGTGGCTGCAACGTGATCCTAAAGATCAACTGCACCTGATCACAGTAGAGCCACTAAAGGTGCTTGTTTGATCCACTGACAGGCTCAGAGTGTTATTCTAAGTGTGTGACAGCATCATGGAAAGGATCCCTACAGAGAGAGACCTGGAAGATCCTTTTGGTTTAACCACAAACAGCCGTTATGTCGCTCTCTGCACACAAACCAGACTACATTCACTAAAACAGTAATTTTACCTCACAGAACGCAGCAGCTGCTGGTCTACCGCTGCCTTGATCAGTTAGTTTGGATCTGAACTAACCCTTTAAAACACCAGAGTGACTCAATAGCACAAACAAACTAACTTATCATGGCAGAGGTAGACCATCAACTCTGGTGTTTCTGTGAGGTAAAATCACTATTTTTGTCAATGGAGTCTGGTGGCTTTGAAGAGGACGGAACAACGCCTGTTTCTGGTCGTACTGCACTGTACCACTACTGCTACTATAGCTGGAATAACAGTAAGAGGAGCTCTGGGTAAAGATGTTGAGACTGTTGAGCTCCCACTGATCTTCCATGTGCTGCAACATTCCCACCATGACGTCCAGTGCAGCAGTTTGTGGCCGTTTCATAACATATCTTTATTAGAGAAGATGCATCATGTGAGAACAATATAACCTAAAATAAAACTATATTTTGACACAGGGTCCCTGTGGTATAAACCAACTGACATGCACTGAACTTTTTCAGGTTTAAATGGAGCCAGGCTAGCCGTTTCCCCCTGTTTCCAGTCATTATGCTAAGCTAAGCTAACCAGCTGTCAGCGTTTTCCTCGTCGTAAGTCAACATTGCGTTGTTTGTTGTTCATGTGTTTACAGGATGCTTCAGAACAACCAGCTGACGTCTGTTCCTGCTGAGGCCTTCAACAACCTGCACAACCTGCAGTCACTGTGAGAGACACACACACACACACACACACACACACACACACACACATAGAGTTGTTTTACCCACTGGTGGAAAGGAATCTCTTGTCTCTTTCTCACACACATGGACCAGTACATTAACGTATGTTGTCCAGACAGACAGTGTGTTCCCTCAGTCTGATAACACGCAGTAATTATACTGAAACTGTACCTGTGTGTGTGTGTGTGTGTGTGTGTGTGTGTGTGTAGATAAGGGTATAAGAATGGAGACGTCTGAGCCTTTCTTTTTGTCTAAGGTCTCTCTCCCTCTCTCTCATTTATCTGATGGACCATTATGTGAAGTCCCATCCTTCTCTTCTCTCCCTGTACATGAACAGAGGAGGTATTGTCAGGACAGACAGACAGACAGAGAGACAGGGAGACAGACAGACAGATAGACAGACAGGCAGAAAGGAGATTCATGTTTCTGTTGCATGACCTGAAGAACACACAAGTTGTTTTTTTTTACATCTGTAAAAGAAAAAAAAGTTATTAAAAACCAGCATTCATCTCCAATAGTGAAATAATGAAGAAACTTTTAAAATCTGAAGAATTGTGAATGGAGTTTGGTGTGTTTGTCAAAGACTTGAGGACCTGGAACTGAACGACTGAGACAATAAACTCATTAGGAAAATGTTTACTGAGATAATAAATCAAGTGAGAAGTCGGCTCATTTTCTCTGACGGCTTTAGTTTCTTTACAGTTTACAGATTGAACTGAACTGAATCACTTCCTGAAGCGACGTGTTCATCATGGTCAGCCGCTCAAACTGCCAGGATCAGGCCCAGTGAGTTCAAGAGTGATGCCGAACTGTAGATTAGTCAAAAGCACTTAAAGTAACTAAAAACCAGCTTTAATCTCAGATATTCAGCAAGGAAACTTTTAAAACATCAAGAATTACAAATGGAGTTTGGTGTGTTTATCAAAAAAAAACAAGTACTGCAAGTCACGACAGTCCAGAAAACATTCAACATAATTATTTTGTGGTCGATTCTGATTAATCGTATTATTAATTCCTCTGTGCGGCTGCCTCCTGAGCCCCCAAACACACTCAGCATTAAGTCTGCGCTCATTAAAATACCTCCGTTTTGCCCAAGACGCTGGCCGGCTGGTCGAGTGGTGCTCGAGCAGCCTGCCGATCATTCCTCCGCCCTGTTCAAACACTTAATGTTCCTCTAATGTTCCTCTTGATCTGCTTCAAAGTGGGCCGAAGCCTCCCGTTTAAGAGCTGCTTCATCAAAGCTGGAAGTCTCTTAAATGAGATGTTTTCTGTGTGTAGTTTGGTCTCCACCCATCTGTTTTTGTCTCTTTCAGGATGGACATGCCAACTTTTTTAGTAGTACGCCATGTTTTATTCACCAAATGTTCTCCCTCCACCACCCTGATATGGATGAGATGGCCAAAGACTTGTGAATAAAGTGTAGTGTGTTTAATTTCAGATGTATTTGCATGTTTAAAAAGAGTAGATTTGATGAAGATGATGGATTTTTTTAAAAATAAACCTTCTTCTTCTTCTTTTGTTGACAAAAAATCCATGTTCTGACACCAAACGGGCTGCAATGGCTGCAACGTGATCCTTTGGGACAACTGCACCTGATCACAGTAGGTCCACTAAAAGAGCTTGTTTGATCCACTGACAGGCTCAGAGTGTTATTCTAAGTGTGTGACAGCATCATGGAAAGGATCCCTACAGAGAGAGACCTGGAAGATCCTTTTGGTTTAACCACAAACAGCCGTTATATCGCTCTCTGCATACACACCAGATTACATTCACTAAAACAGGGATTTTACCTCACATAGCACAGGAGCTGCTGGTCTAGTGCTGCCTCCATCAGTTAGTTTGTTTGTGTTATTGTGTGAATTTGGTGTTTTAAAGGGTTAGTTTGGGTCCAACAAAATATTTCTGCAACCCAAAATAACACAAATAAATGAATTGATTGAGGCAGCAGTAGACTAATAATAATTCAGTGCTCTTCAAGGTAAAATCACTGTTTTTGTCAATGGAGTCTGGTGTCTTTGAAGCAAATATATGTACAAAGAGAGCCCAGGTTTAAAAAGTTCAGGCTGCCTATGGGTCATAGAATAGCTGGTTACTTTAACGTCAGCTTACACTTCTTGTTTGCAGCCGTCTGGACGCCAACCACATCTCCAGCGTTCCCGTCGGCTGTTTCTCCGGCCTACGCTCGCTCCGGCACCTGTGGTTGGACGATAACTCCCTGACGGAGGTGCCGGTGGAGGCCCTGAGCGAGCTGCCCGCCCTGCAGGCCATGACGCTCGCCCTCAATCACATCAGCCACGTCCAGGATCACGCCTTCAGCAAGCTGGGCCGCCTGGTGGTGCTGTACGTACAACACACACACACACACACACACACACTCTGGGCGTCAAACAGAATCCAACATGGCCGCCAGAGAGCCTTAGCATGTTTACCAGCTTTAAAGAGTTCATATGTTAAACATGCCGTCTCACCCTCTTAAGTGTGATGTTAGTTAATCCGGTTAAAACACGTTCAGCTTCTCCGTCGCCTGAGTTATGGATTACTAAACTAGTAAATAGATTAGCCAGTTGTTTAGCCAATAACTTAGCTAGTAGGTTAATCAGTTAACCTGTTAGCTCTCTGGTTAGCCATGAAGGTAAGTTAGGTGGTTAGTCAGGTGGTTAGTAGTAAATTAGCAAGTAGATTCTTCAGTTTATTTAGCTATTTGGTTTACAATTAAGTTATCTACCAGGTTTGATTAGTGGGTTAGCACTAAGTTAGTTGGTAGGTTTGTCAGTTTACCAGCAAGTTATCTATAAAGGTTGGTCAGTTGGTTAGTAGTGAGTTAGCTTGTGGATTAGCCATTTGGTTCGTTTGGTAAGTTAACTTTAGCCAGTAGGTTAGTCTGTTAGCTAGCAAGTAAGTTGACTCTGTCAGCAGTAAGTTAGCAAACAGTTTAGTCATGTAGCTAGCTATGTGGTTTGAGTTAGCAAGACGGCTACTCAGTTAGGTAGCAGTAAATTAGCTCGTTGTTTGCTGGGAGGTTAATCAAGTGATTAGTCAGCAGACTAGTTAATTGGTTGGTCAGTAAGTTAGTCAGTTGGTTGATTATTAAATTAGCCATTACTCCATAAATTAGCTTATGGGTCAGTCATTTGGTTAGTATAAGTTAACATTAGCCACTAGGTTAATCAGTTGAGTAGCCATTTAGTTCACCAATAGGTTAACCTGGGTTGTAGTCAATTGGTTGGTCAGCTGTTTAGTAACTAATTCACTCAATCAGTTCAGTCAGGTCGTTAGCCAGTTGTTAGCTCATAAATTGAGAAATGGGTTAGGCACTTGTTTTTCCAATTAGTTAGCTAGTTAGCTAGTTAGCGTTAGTAGGTTGGCTGGGCAGTTGGAAAGTTAATTGAATCATATAAATGTGTTCCAGGCAGAAAAGTCAAATAAATTCAGAACATCTGAATTAACTGAACTCAGCTTTCCTTTAATATTTTTGTTTTTCCTGTGTGTGTGTGTGTGTGTGTGTGTGTGTGTGTGTGTGTGTGTGCAGACTGTTGCTAGGAGCTGTTGCTGCATTCTGCATTAAGTTTAACCGTGGCAGCGACTGTCCCTGTCTGTCTGTAATAGCTCCTTGATAACATGCAAAACTCTCTATTTGTGTGTGTGTGTGTGTGTGTGTGTGTGTGTGTGTGTGTGTGTGTGTGTGTGATGGCATTCAGCGCGGCAGCATTGAAGTCTGCTGTCATTTCTTTTGTCCAATTGGCTTGAAGCTAATTTGCATGAAATTACCAGAAGAAAAAAAAACCTTCTTGAGAGGCCCCGGGGCCCCTTTTAAAAGACACACACACACACACACACACACACACACTCTCTTTGTCTGCTTCATTAGTCCATCAGTCTCTCTCTCTCTCTCCACAGGCATCTCAACAACAATAGGATCGTTTCCATGGGAACGAACTGCTTCCACGGACTCCACAGTTTGGAGACGCTGTGAGTTTCTGTGTGTGTGTGTGTGTGTGTGTGTGTGTGTGTGTGTGTGTGTGTGTGTGTGTTGGGGAGGGGCTGGAGAAGTCAGGGTTGAGTTGAGGTCAGGGTTGAAGGGTTAGGAGACGACAGAGAGGGTAAAGGATCAAGCGCCGCTCAAAAATGTATGAAAATCATGTTTATTGGACGTCCTGACAGTCAAATAAAAACTCAGCATCTGTTTCATAACGATTCTTTAGAAGAAATATTTTTCTAAAAGTGAATTTTGGTCACATTTGCCTGTTTTGACAGTGGAGGTCAAACCTGGCAACCCCACTGTGGCACCACCCCACAGGACATTAAAGGTGCAGTCAGTCACTCAACAAACAGAATAAACACCAACTGTTAACACCTGGAATTCCCAAAAAATCTATAATGGAATAATTAATTGCAGAGTCTATTTCCACTCTGTTTCCACCTCAACTCAGGAGACAGGAAGTCTTCTAATGCATCATCTTGAGTTATAGATCTTTGTTTTTAAGCAGCAGGTAAATAAGTCTGACTTAAAGTTATGTTTAAGTCAAAGATTGAGTCTTTATTCAGTGCATCTGGCACCTGGAGACCCCTTGGTTAGGTTTAGGCACCAACACTAGATGATGCTTTTTTCTTTCCAACATGCAGCTTCCTGTAAACAGTCGATGTCCAGTATCATGTTCAGTTTCTCTCATTAATAACAAACCAGATTTTTGGAAAATCAGAATTAAGCGTAGCAACAGATGCACAGAGAAATATAAAGAAAATGAGTAAAAGAAACTCTTGGGCTATTTCTGCATTTGTTGTTCTACAGATTTTAAACTATTTTAAGTCAAATATTTGTTTTCTAATGAATTTAACTGAACAACAGGCTTAGTTTTCTTTCCTTTTCACTCACTTTGCTGTGAGTTTACACTTGAATTTTTGTTTTTAATCAGCTTTAAGTGGTCAAAAACTCACCACAACACTGAGGAAAAACTCCAGACTCCATATTTCACTATAAGTCAAAACACAAATGTGACAGTGGTGCAGAACGTGCAGGGACATTTGAAATGGTTTTACATATATGCTGCCGTTTCTGCTGCTAGCGGTTAGCATGTGATGAGGATTTTCATGTGGGAATATTTCTGGATATTAGATGGAGTCGGAGATTAACTGGTGTGTGTGTGTGTGTGTGTGTGTAGAATCTGAAGAATGTGTGTGTGTATAGAAATGTTTCTGTTTTCTCAGTCAACCAAAGAAACAGGTTTAAACACACAAACACACACTGCCTTCATTTGGAAATACTTCTGTGTGTGTGTGTGTGTGTGTGTGTGTGTGTCTCTGTGTGTGGCCCTGGCTTTATGCTAATCATAATTACCATTCATGCACACACACACACACACACACACACACACACACACACAGGGGCAGCGTGTGTGTGTGTGTGTGTGTGTGTGTGTGTGTGTGTGTGTGTGTGTGTGTGTGTGTGTGTTAGGAGGCTGTGTACCTGTACGATCAGCAATAATAAACCACACCAGAGACTCACATTCATCTGAAACTACAAACACAAACAGAGAGAAGAAGGAAAACGGAAATGAAAACAGAAAAAAAACTAAATTAATACAAGTTCGCTTCAGTCTTAAAGGAAAACACACACACAGGTTTTAGGAGAAAGTCGGTGTCTGGTTCAGCTGTGGTGGTTTCCCTTCTCCAGCTCTAAAAACATCCCTTCATAAACCTCTGAGGCACAAAAACACTGTTTAACTGTCTGTGACTGGCACCAAAAACCACTAGAACCAACAGGGAAAGGCTGAGACAGCTGTCAATCAAAAGCAAATACATTACTGAACAGCATTAAAGGAGTAATTCAGATTTTAGGCACCGTGCGTCTTTGCTTTCTTTCTTTTGATTGTCATGGTTAGCCGAGCTTAGCATAAATACTGGAAGCAGAGGGAAGCAGCTAGTCTGGCTCACACATACCAACACCCCTAAAACTCACATCTAGGCCTTATTATTATTATTTTTTTTACATATTTTGGTGTCTGAATGGTTGTTCAATACAAAAAGTGTATCTAACAGCCATTAAGAAACGGGCAGTAATGTGATCCTTTGGGACAACCGCACCTGATCACAGTAGGTCCACTAAAAGAGCTTGTTTGATCCACTGACAGGCTCAGAGTGTTATTCTAAGTGTGTGACAGCATCATGGAAAGGATCCCTACAGAGAGAGACCTGGAAGATCCTTTTGGTTTAACCACAAACAGCACACACACCAGACTCCATTCACTAAAACAGGGATTTTACCTCACAGTTTCTGGTATATTACTGTATATGAGTTAGTTAGTGTTTGTGTTATTTTGTGACTTTGGTGTTTTAAAGGGTTAGTTCAGATCTAACATATAAAATAGTAACACAAACAAACTAACCAGTTGAGGCAACAGAACACCAGCAACTCCTGTTTTCTACAAGGTAAAATTGCTATTTTTGTGAATGGAGTCTGGTGGCTTTAAAGAGAGAGACATAAACGCTAAATACTACAGAAACCTTTTGAAAAGTTTGAATAAATTAGCTTTGCTTTGCAGTTATATTAAGATCAGCAGTTAGAAATGAAACGCTCCAGCCTGTTCAACGTAAGGACTTGAAATAGGGATATGCACGTTTACGTGCACAACGACCAGGATACTCCAAAAACAACAAGAATACGAGAACGTTCAACCAGGAGCAGCATCTCCAGCAGTCACCTGACATGATCACTGGGAGGAATTCACTAACATAACCTACTGAACCTAATCAGCTCACACAATTTACAGCATGCCATTATGATAATTAAGATTTTTCCAAAAACCTCTGGGTCTCCTCTAAGTCGTCTAAATCAGAAACCTATTATTCACCTCTCATCCAATCGTAACCTTCCAAATTCCATCAATAATAGTTTGGCAGACAGCAAACCAGCTATTGTTGTTACAAACCGTCCTCTGGACACACACATGCACTCACACACTCAGGACCAGACTGAAGCAATTTCAATTTAATGGTATTTTCACAATGTGGCAGCTTCATTCCACACAGTGTGTGTGTGTGTGTGTGTGTGTGTAATAGCCACCTGCATCCCAGAGATGGATGAGAGGACCTAATTGAAGCCATGTGTGGACTCGGAGAATGCTCTAGTCTGTACTGGTGATGAAAGGAAAGAGCGAGGCGCAGTTAAATGTTTCTTTAATAAACTGAAAAGACGGAAAAAAGATTAAGCTAAACATCAAGCTTGAAACACAAACATTTACATGAAACGCTCTCCCAGTCTGAAACTGACGTTCCCACAGCGCTGGAGAGTCTCTGGTCTTTCCACTGTACGTCCAAGAGAGAGCGACCATTCCCAGGACACAACGGGTGTTCCCAGTATAGAACTGGATTACCAGTCCAGACCTGACCATTCCCAGTTTAGACTTGGTCTGTGTTCAACAGTCCCCAGTGTAGAGTTAGTATTTGCAGTCTAGAGCCAAAACGTTCCCAGTCTAGACTTGGTTTTCCCAGTCTGGAGCTTATATTTCCAGTCTGAAGCCGACAAACAAAATCTAGCTGTATTCCCAGTCAAGATGTGACAATTCCCAGTAAAGAATTAGCTACGCAGTACGGTGCAAAAGTATTCCCAGTTCAGAGTTGGTTGTCCCAGTCGAGTGGTGACCACTGCCTGTTTAGAGAAGGTATTCCCAGTCAAGATTTGAAAATTCCCAATGTAGAGTTGGTATTAGCAGTGTAGAACTAAAACATTCCCAGTTTAGAATTGGTTTTCCCACTCTAGATGTGGCATTTCCAGTCTAGAGCTGAATATTTGGTACTTCTAATCTAGAACTGACATTCCAAGAGATTTGCAGTGCTGGCTTTTCCATTACATTGAGCTGTTATTCCCAGTATACAGCTGACATTCCCAATATAGAGCCGTATTCCCAGTATAGAGCTGACATTACCTGGTCTAGAGCAGACTTTTCCCTGTGTAGATATATATATATAGGTATTCTAGTCTTGAGTTGTTTAGAGTTGGTTTTCCCAGTTTAGAGCTGACCATTCCCAGTCTGTAGTCGGTATTCCCAATCAAAAGCTGACAGTTTCTGTTCAGAGCCGACCACTTACGGAATGGGTCTGCTATTCCTTCAGTTTAATTCCCAGTAGAGCAGGTATTCCCATTCTAGGACAGACTGAATTCAGCATAGAACTGGTATTCCCAGTCTAGAAGTGACAATGGAGCAGTTTGATTCAGCATTCCTGGATCAGAGCTGCTGTTCCCAGTGTCAGCCCAACATTCCCATTATGGAGCTGTCATTCCCGGCGCAGAGTCAGTATTCCCAGTGCAGAGTCAGTATTCCCAGTGCAGAGTCAGTATTCCCAGTGCAGAGCTAGTCATTGCCAGTGTAGATCTGGTATTCCCAATAAAAGCTGATACCCCTGATTACTAATATTCCAAGTTTTCCTGGTAAAGAGCTGACATCATGGCTTCATTCCCAGTTTAGAGCCTGTTATGTCTGATCGGAAGCTGAAGGTTGACGTTCCCAATTTAGATCTAACTAATGTGATGTAGCTGCACAGATCTAACAATCCCAGTCTAGAACCAGTATTCCCAGTCTGTGTGCGTATATTTGGGAGAATTCCCAACTATCTCACTCTGCTTTTTTTCAGGGATTTGAACTACAACAGTCTGGTCGAGTTTCCAACGGCCATCCGCTCACTCAGTCACCTCAAGGAACTGTGAGTACGGACGACTTGTAACGACTTAATAAACCAGGAAGTTAACTAGTTAACCAGCAGTTATAGATAGTAACAACGTACATTTACTCAAGTATTTGTACTGCACCAAATCCCAGAGGGAAATATTGTACTTTTACTGCTCTAAGTTTATCTGACAGCTTTAATTGTTTGATTTTCTACAAACTACCAGTTCTACTTCATTTAAATAATATTAAAAGGCTCAAGAGGTAAAAGTATCTTAAACAAAAAACAGCCAAAACTAGAGAGTATTGTTGTGTATCTAAACTTAAACTTTACATATTTTGGTGTCTAAATGACTGGTAGGTGCAAAAAGTGTTGGAATTGGTCCAGAGGGCCTCAGCCAGCAGCCGCCAAACAGGTTGTAACATAATCTTCTGGGGCAATGGAGCCCGAGTAATGTACGTCCACTAAAAGAGCTTGTTTGATCCACTGACAGGCTCAGAGTGTTATTCTAAGTGTGTGACAGCATCATGGAAAGGATCCCTACAGAGAGAGACCTGGAAGATCCTTTTGGTTTAACCACAAACAGCACACACACCAGACCACATTCACAAATATAGTAATTTCACACAGTAGCTGCTGATTTAATGCTGCCTCAATTAGTTAGTTTGTTTGTGTTATTGTGTGACTTTGGTGTTTTTAACAGTTAATCTGGACCCAACACAATATCTACGTAGCTCACAATAACACAAACAAACTAACCGATTGATGCAGCAGCAGACCAGCAGCTCCTGTGTTCTTTGAGCTAAAATCCCTGTTTTAGTGAATGTAGTCTGGTGTGTGTGCTGTTTGTGGTTAAACCAAAAGGATCTTCCAGGTCTCTCTCTGTAGGGATCCTTTCCATGATGCTGTCACACACTTAGAATAACACTCTGAGCCTGTCAGTGGATCAAACAAGCTCTTTGTATCTTTACGTCGTTGTATCAGTACTTTTACTTGAGTAAAGGGTCGCAGTACTTCCTCCAACACTGTTTAAACGATCTGAACCAAAACTGACTCCGGCTCTGCTTCCTGTTCAGTGGTTTCCATAGCAACAACATCCAGTCCATCCCAGAGCACGCCTTCACGGGGAACCCCTCACTGATCACCATGTAGGTACCACCGACTCTACGTCTCAAACAGTCACAACTCAAGGCCCACTGACTAGCTTTTTTTAAAGGAGGCTTTCAGCTGTATTGAACTCCTCATCTGTGTTTAAAGTTCAGCTACCGGAGCTAAAATATCCTCTGGAAAAGATCATTTCAGCTACTGAGCTCACACATCAACAGACCCATCTCCATGGAAACTGATGAAACTGATGAAGACCATGTGATATGGTTGAAAGTTCAGGGAAAAGCTTTAAATGTTGTTTTGTTATGTCTTATGTTGTTTAAAGGACATTTCAGTAAAAAAAAAGAGTGAATTTGGTGAAATAAGGATTATGTTAGCATTAAAATGTGACGTTTTCACAAAATGAAACTGGACATGAAATATGATTAACTGGAAAAGGAACGACAACCCTTTAGTCAGTTGTTTGTCACTGTGCTGCCGTGTGTTGTTCTGATGATGAAGCTGTTTGTCTTTCTGTGTTTTTTATAGATTTTTCTACGACAACCCGATCCAGTCTGTTGGTCGATCTGCCTTTCAGAACCTACCGGAGCTACGAACACTGTGAGAAACACATGAAACACAAGTGCAGTAGTTAAGACACCTTTATAGATTTAACTACAGGCCCTGGTCGATGCAGGGAGATATGAATGAAAACCACCAGACTCCATTGACAAAAACAGTAATTTTACTCTTCGTAGAATATGGAAGTTGCTGTTTACTGCTGCCTTGATTGGTTAGTTTTTTGTGTTATTGTGTGCTAAATAAATATTTTGTTGGAGCTGAACTAACTGTTTTAAGCACCAAACTCACACAGTAACACAAACAAGCTAACTGATTGAGGCAGCAGTAGACCAGAAACTGATGTGTTCTGCAATGTAAAATCGTTGCTTTTGTGAATGGAGTCTGGTGTGTGTGCAGAGAGCGATATAACGGCTGTTTGTGGTTAAACCAAAAGGTCTCTCTCTGTAGGGATCCTTTCCATAATGCTGTCACACACTTAGAATAACACTCTGAGCAAATATGAGCCTTTAAATTGTGCTATATTTCTGGTTTACTATCAATACAGTTCAAATTTATTTCATTCTGAGCTCCAGGATGAAACAAGAAGTCAGTCCAAAGTGCTGATTTAGTAATTAGCTGCTGTCTCAGTAAATCAGACACTAATCATGTAAAGCACACACACACACACACACACACACACACGCAAACTGAATGAATTTCTATGTTTCCTCGACGCAAATCTGCTTCTCTCGGCTGGAAACAAACACAAACTCTCAGTCTGTTTCTCAGCTCTCTGAACGGAGCAGCAGATCTCACCGAGTTTCCAGATCTGACGGGAACCAAGAGCCTGGAAAGCCTGTAAGACACACACACACACACACACACACACACACACACACACACACAGAGGAATGTTTCATATCTGAGCGTGTTTGCTGTTGTAGCCGACATCAGTGTGTGTTTTTAGAGCCGAACCTCAAATCAAACTGCAGTTATTATTATTCTATCTGACAGACTGTAACTTTATTTTTCTGCCGCTTGGCCTGAAATTTAAAACCCCCTTTTTTCTCCTTGTTGTGACCCAGTTTTCCGTGTCATAATAAACACCTTCACAATGTTTATTTTCTTGTATTTCTTCCCTATTTAAACTCATTTTTGAAAGCTGTGTGTGTGTGTGTGTGTGTGTGTGTGTGTGTGTGTGTGTGTGTTACCTCACACTAAACCAGTGGGTGGAAATAAAAACTTCAACTTTCTGCTTTTAAATGATCCCTCAAAGTTTTACTGTACGGCTCAACATCAGTAGTATATCTGACACAAGCTTATGAAATGCTCCTCAACGTACCATTATGTAGTTTGAATGCACCTGAATGGAACATAATTTACCTGAACGCACCATCTTCAGCATGAACATGCCACAGTGCAATGTTATGGACCTTTGATGCACTTGAACACACCATAATACTTTTTTTAAATGCACCTCAGCACACCTGAACATATCATCATGCACTTTTACTATTAAAATACTATAGTACAATCTTATGCACCTGAACACACCACAATGATTCTTAAATGCTCCTGAACACATCATAATGTATCTAAAATGCTCCTGAACACACCACAATGATTCTTAAATGCTCCTGAACACACCGCAATGATTCTTAAATTATCCTGAACGCACCACAATTCTTCATAAGTGCTCCTGAACACACCATCGTCCTTGTTCCTGAACATGACACAGTTCAGTGTTATACACCTTTGATGCACTTGAACACATCATAAAGCCTGTTAAGTGTTCCTGAACACACCATAATGCCTTTTTAAACTTCCCTGAACACACATTTGATGCACATGAATGCAACATTAAGCCTTTCAAATGTTCCTGAATGCATCATAGTAGCATATATTACACCTTGGATGCACCTGAACACACCATAATGCATTGTGTTGGACCCTGGCCTCATTTAACATGTTTCTTTTCTCTGTTTGCGTGTGTGTGTGTGTGTGTGCAGGACTATCACAGGAGCTCGGATCACCTCTCTGCCCGGTTCAGTGTGTGAACAGCTTCCAAACCTTCAGCTGCTGTGAGTTCAAAAATAAACGCTGACGATAATGAATGTTAGACGCTTCTTATTAACAGCAGCGCAGCAACAGATTCACATAAATATAACAGGTAAACACGTGAATTTCTATTTTGGCCACTTGGACCAGTCAGGAGAGTGTGGTGAATAAAACTCTGCATTAAAACAAGTAATTAGCTATTTAGTTTATTGGTCTGTTTTTCACGTTATCGCTTTTAATGTGTGACTTTGATGTTTTAAAGGGTTATTTCAGATACAACATGTAACACACAATAACACCAATAAACTAACCATCTGAGGCAGAGATAGAACAGCAACTCAGCGTTATACACCTTTATAGATTTAACTAAAGGCCTTGGTTGATTTAGGAGGGAATTAATTAAAGCCACCAGACTACATTCGCAAAAATGGTAATTTTAACTCACAGAACACTGGAGCTGCTGGTCTACCGCTGCCTTGATCTGTTAGCTTGTTTGTGTGATTGTGTGTTACTAAAATACTGTGTTGGAGCTGAACTAAACCTTTCAAGCACCAAAGTCACACAATAACACAAACAAACTAACAGATCCAGGCAGCGGCAGACCAGCAGCTCCTGTGTTCTGTGAGTTTAAAATCCCTGTTTTTGTGAAGGGAGTCTGGTGTGTGTGCAGAGAGTGATATAACGGCTGTTTGTGGTTAAACCAAAAGGATCTTCCAGGTCTCTCTCTGTAGGGATCCTTTCCATGATGCTGTCACACACTTAGAATAACACTTATTTCATGGGTGTCACTGTGGGACCAAAATTCATTCTTGGGTCTTCGGATGAACAAGTTTTATAAAAAAAAAAAAAAACAACGTATTTTTGTTTGACATTTAAGACGTTTTGTTCGACTATTTTGACCCAAATCTGATTCCGTAGTTGTTGAGGTGTTGACATGACGCCTCCTGTGCTGCGAGCTGCGCTGTGGTGCGTTCAGGGTGTTTTGGACTTTTGAACTTGTGATGACAACCGAACTCTTCCTCTCTGCAGCGACCTCTCCTATAATCAGATCCAGACTCTTCCCAGCTTCTCCGGCTGCGAGAGCGTCCAGAAGATGTGAGCTTATTATTCTTTACTGTCTTATTCTTGTTTCGTTTAGATTTATTTGATTTTAGCTGTGTACGTGTTCATTAATAAAACACTAATACTAGTCTTGTTTTTATTGGTTGTTTTTGTTTGTTTTCCTGCTTATTTTATTCTTTTAATACGTTTGAAATAAAAATCTGACCTAATGTTGTTTTGGGTTCAGGTACGTCTGTAAAGCCTCTAACACGCAGATACCTAATCCGCCGCACAGTCGCTGTGTTCTTACCGGTCACCATGGCAACCGTTAAAGCACAGCCAGCTGTGCATTATGGGAGTAATTAGCACCGCTGTAGTCTAAGTTTGACCAATCAGATCATTCAGGGAAAAAAAAAACTCGCTGTGCTTTAAAACAGATTGATAACCGTGATGTAATGGAAATATCAGAGCTAATGTGTGTGTGTGTGTGTGTGTTGCAGTGATCTGCACCATAATGAGATAGAGGAACTGGAGGAGAACACCTTCCACGGTCTGATGTCACTACGCTCTCTGTAAGAACACACACACACACACACACACACACACACACACACACACACACACAGGTTTAATTAGGCTGCAGATCCTGAGCAGTGATCCGAAGATGCCCCCTTTAAGTGCTTCCAAATGGAAACACACACAGATCCAGGTGGTCTGCTGGTTGATGGGACAGGTATGATGCCATAGTTTGGCTCCAAGTCAGGAGTCTACACAGAAATACTACTGATACTACAACTGATACTCAGCGGAGGAGGGAGTGCTAGTTTTTTTCATTATTTGTTTTATCACACTCTCCAAAGCCACCAAACTCCATTGACAAAAACAGTCATTTTACCTCACAGATCACTGGAGCTGCTGGGCTACCGCTGCCTTCATCAGTTAGGTTGTTTGTGTTATTGTACGTTATACAAATATTTTGTTGTGTCCAAACTAACACTTGATACCACTAAAGACACACAGTAACACAAACAAACTAACCGATAGAGGCAGGGGTAAACCAGCAGCTCCAGAGATCTGCAAGGTTAAATTACTGTTTTTGTCAATGGAGTCTGGAATGGGGGAGGTGACATCACTGACACTATCATTAGCTTACTAAAGTGGTCCAAACAACTTCCTCCAGCCAATCAAAAGCCAGAATAATGATATTACAATTGATACTCAGCAGGGGAAGGAGATGTTGTATTTGTTATAGCCCACTCTTCAAAGCCACCAAACTCCATTGACAAAAACGGTAATTTAAAACCACAGAACATAAGAGTTGCTGGTTTATTGCTGCCTTGATCGGTAAGTGTATTTGTGTTATTGTGCTTTACATAAATATTTTGTTGTGCCTGAACTAACTTTTTAAAACACCAAAGTCACACAACAACACAAACAAATTAACTGATAAAGGCTGAGGTAGAAGACTAGCAACTGCAGAGTCCAGGGAGGTAAAATGACTGTTTTTGCAATGGAGTTTGGAGTGGGGAAGTATGACTGATACTCAGCAAGGGATGAAATACTCAGATCTTTTACTGAAGTGAAGAGTTTAAAATAATGTGTAACTCTCCACAATTTTAGTAACAGTAATAACAAAGTTCACTCTGTTGTACCTGCACCACTCTCTGAACACTCAGACTTATTCTATTATCCTATTATAGAAACATGAGTATTATACACACACACTGTTTTATCCTGGGATCAGAAACAATGACCGGCTGTGGCTAATCCTCTCTAACAAGCACCACAACAGTAAATATCAGGTCAGCATCCAGAGGATTCTGGGATATTAAATAAGCAGACCATAACCAGCACAACCAGGACGGATTTATTGTGATTTATGATCTGAGGGCTGCTCTCTGGTTTTTAGGGATTTATCGTGGAACAGGTTGTCGTCAGTGAAGCCGAACTCTTTCTCTGCTCTGCCGGCTCTGACCAAACTGTGAGTAACCAGACGACCACGAACAACCTCCTCGCAGCCAAAGTGTTGTTTAAAAAAAAAGAAAACAAGGCTGTTCCTGTCTCCCTCTCTGCAGCGACCTGTCGTCCAATCAGCTGTCGTCTCTGCCTCTGACCGGCCTGCAGAGTTTAACTCACCTGCGATTGGCAGGAAACACACAGCTGATGGAGTTATTACCCCGAGAGGACCTGCCCAGAGTCAGGTGAACACACACACACAAGCATATAGCCCTATTTTTTATATATCTTGGTGTCTAAATGGCTGTTGGTTACAAAAAGTTTGGGAATTGGTGTAATGGCTGCAACGTGATCCTTTGGGACAACTGCACCTGATCACAGTAGGTCCACTAAAAGAGCTTGTTTGATCCACTGACAGGCTCAGAGTGTTATTCTAAGTGTGTGACAGCATCATGGAAAGGATCCCTACAGAGAGAGACCTGGAAGATCCTTTTGGTTTAACCACAAACAGCCGTTATATCGCTCTCTGCACACACACCAGACTACATTCACTAAAACAGGGATTTTAGCTCACATAACACAGGCGTTGCTGGGCTACTGCTGCCTGGATTGGTTAGTTTGTTTGTGTTAATGTGTGTTACACAGATGTTGTGGTAAGTCCAAACTAACTCTTTAATACCATAAAGTCACACAACAACACGAACAAACTAACAGATCAAGGCAGCGGTAGACCAGCAACTCCTGTGCTCAGAGAGGCAGAATTACTGTTTTTTTCAATGGAGTTTGGTGGGTGATGTTGACACTATCATTATAAATAGAGGTGGTCCAAATACCTTCCTTCCTTAACACTTAAAAGGTCAGAAAAATACAAAATAGACAATTGATTATACACCTACGGAATCAGCCCAATCATTCCCAAAATGGCGGAGAGGTGAAATGTGCCCATTTATGAATGTAGCAGACATGGCGAGTATCGTCAGAATAAGCTAAGATAAAATACAATAAAATTCAATTAGAAGAGGGATAGCAATAAGATGCATTATAAAACCCCACAAATAAGAGCTTTGGAAATATTGATTAACTCATAAAACAACACTATAAAAACCCATTAATGTTCATTCGTGCCAACTCAATAAACCTTTGAGATCCTAAATGCTTCTCTCTTTTTTTCCTGAGAAAATTGACAGCACCGCCTTTGGCTGGACTTCACCGCCTATAAAACAGATGAAATGTGATGTTGTAACAGGTTACATCACTGCTCTTAATGAAGCTCCTCTGTTCAATGATTCGCTCTTTCAGGGCACAGGATGTCTCTGCAGGTTGTATGGAGTCAAGTGATGGACAAGCGGAGGTTCGGCAGGAACGTTTTCATTTAACATTTCATTAACACCTGAAAGTGCCATTTCCTGCAATATAAAGAGCCTTCAATCGTAACTAATAAAGCTGCTTTAATTTGATTATGAAGTTTTATTTTAAAGTTTAACGACAACATTTAATCTCAAAGTGATATAATTAACTCATCTGGACATATTTAGACTGAAAAAACAAGCTTAAGTTGTGTTTGTAACCCGATTCAACATCCTGTGCATTTCAGTTTCTAATCCACAATAAACTTGGAAAGTAGCCCAAAACACTAAATAAACTCTAAACCGTAAAAACAGTAACTCTGAACTCTTAATAAAAACCCTAAAAAGTAACTTTAAACCCTAAAAAAGTAACTAGACTCTTAATAAAAGCCCTAAAATGTAACTTTAAACCCTATAAAAGTAACTAGACTCTTAATAAAAGCCCTAAAATGTAACTTTAAACCCTATAAAAGTAACTAGACTCTTAATAAAAGCCCTAAAAAGTAACTTTAAACCCTAAAAAGTAACTTTAAACCCTAAAAAAGAAACTTTAAACCCTAAAATAGTAACTCTAAACTAACTCTAAGAAATAAACTCTCAATGTAGCTTGTTTTAATTGACACAAACCGTTACCTCTCAGGTAAAACCTTTGTTTGCTAACTGACTAGCTAACTGTAAGCTAAGCTAACGTTAGCCAGCTAGCTGCAACTTAGCTACGCAGCATGGATGTGGTGTTGGTTGCTTAGTTAACCTTTAGCTAGGTTAATTGATTATTGGGTGGATGGCTCGTTCGTAAACTGTAATTTTAGTCGTTTATTGATGATGCAGGTCAGTAACGTTCATGTATGTCACAATTTTCTAAATATTCCACCTTTAAAACTGATATTTTTCCCATTGGAAGCCAACAGGTGTCCCGTTTTTGCTTCATACAGTTTTCAAATGTTCTTTGTAATGTGATGAAACTTGTTGGTCAGTCGTCCGTCTCTTGGGGAGCATTTAAAGGGACATTTCGCTTAACAGCAGGTGTAATAAAGTTGATTTATCTGGGCGAGTTTGGACGGAAATGAAACGCCGTCGAAGCTTTAAAAGAGGTTTGGCTGATTGTTTGTGTGTGTTCTCAGGGTGATGGAGCTTCCTTACGCCTTCCAGTGCTGCGCCTTCGTCTCCTGTGAGAGGAGAGGAGGAGGAGGAGGAGGAGGAGGTTCATCCTGGGAAAGAGAGGAGGCAACAGACTCCACTGGGAGGGAAACATCTGTCCTCTCCAGCCAAGGTAACACCAAAACACAACCCAAACCTAAGTGCGTTTTATATTTGTATTAGACGTTTATTATTATTTGTAGTTTTGGTGCCTAAACGTAACCAAACTGTTATCAATAAAAGAAAACTCTAAATGAAGTAAGCCGACAAATGATTTGCTGTAGACTGGGTCTAAATAGGTTTATCTAAGTAGGTTTGTTCTGTGAAATGCCACCGTTAAACTATGAAGACGGCGTGTAAGTAAAAGTCCTGCTCTCTCTGTGCCGTGTTTCTGCAGTAGATCAGGACTGGGAGGATTTTCTGATTGATTTTGAGGATGAACCCAAACTTCAGCAGTCCGTCCACTGCAGCCCTGCACCAGGTAGGTCACACAGGATGTACCAGCTACAATAAAACACTGCTAAACATGATTTAATACTGGAGGTACATTGTCAAAGTGTCCGTATACCTCAACACATTTTACACCGACACCTTCAATACTGAACTGAAGCCGTTACATCCCCATCTATGTGCTCTTCCAAGCCACCAGACTCCATTGACAAAAACAGTAATTTTACCTCGCAGAACGGAGGAGCTGCTGATTTAGTTTCTGAGACTTTTTGTGTTTTAACACGTTAGTTTGAATCCAAATGAAGCTTTTAAAACACAGAAGTTACACAATAACACAAGCAAACTAACCAGTTGAGGCAGCAACTGGACCAGCATCTCCTGTTTTCTGCCAGTTAAAATGACTGTTTTTGTCAATGGAGTCTGGTGGATTGGAAGAGAGCATAGATGAACATATTTGCTTCCATAAGGGCTGACTGATGGCAATGTAAAGCCTCTTATTCTGCCATTACAGAGAAAAAAACAACATTAGACTTACTTAATATGATATACATTTCTAAAATTAGCCAATTAATTGACATTAGTTCTACTTTTATCCAACAGAAGTCAGAAACTTTTATTAGAATCAATACATTTTCTTCATTATAGTGCAGTGATTTATTATCTCTCACTTAAAAATATTACCTAACTAATACTAGTTAATACTAACTACTAGTTAGTGGTAATACTACTAACTAAACTGCTGTTTGGTTTGGTTTTATCCTCCAGGACCGTTCCGGCCCTGCCTCCACCTGCTGGGCAGCTGGTTGATCCGTGGAGGGGTGTGGCTCATCGCAGCGCTCTCATTGGTCAGCAACAGCCTGGTCGTCCTGTCGGTCTTCTTTTCCCCCGCCGCCTCCGTGACGCCGCCCAAGCTGCTGATCGGTCTGCTGGCTCTGGTGAACGGCCTGATGGGAGTGTGGAGCGGCTGGTTGGCGGCGGTGGATGCCTGGACCTTTGGCAGCTTCTGGAGGTAAGAACTAGGACACGGGGAACTGTGCAGGTTTATGGGGACTTCGCATAAGTATGTAATATCTTTTTCAGAGGCGCATGCTTCACTGAGAAAAATAAATTGGATGATATACAGAATATTCCGTCAATATCCAACATAATTTAAAACCTATACATTAATTTCATAGATTTTTAAAGGATAATTCTGGTGTATTATGACCTGGATCATGTTTTCATAACTTTCCATCATTTCTATTTATTATGAAAACATATTTCACTCACCAATACCAGGGTAACTGCAGTGTTTTTAAGCTTGGACCCTATTTTTTAGATATTTTGGTGTCTGTGTTAGCCACAAACAGCCGTTATATTGCTCTCTGCAAACACACCAGACTCCATTGACAAAAACAGTAATTTTATCATGACAAATAAACAAACTAGTGACACATACAGGAAGTTACTGACAGATTTAAACAACTTTAAAGTAGACTTGGGACACACAGAGCAGCAGAGCTGGCTGATGAATACCGTCTTCAGCGTCTTACTATGAGAAAATCAACATCAACATAACATCATTGTGTTGGATCCTGTTCTGCGAGCTAAAATCGCTGTTTTAGTGAATGGAGTCTGGTGTGTGTGCTGTTTGTGGTTAAACCAAAAGGATCTTCCAGGTCTCTCTCTGTAGGGATCCTTTCCATGATGCTGTCACACACTTAGAATAACACTCTGAGCCTGTCAGTGGATCAAACAGGTGATATCACTAACTAAAAGCCAGGTGAAGAAACCAGCAGTCAGACAATTTGGTTCTTGTGAACTGCTGAAAGTATTATCTGAAAATATCCCAGTTTGATCTGTAATGATCTCACTAATTAGATTATAAAAAGACTTCTTTTGATGATTTATGGTCTTTGTCAAACTGTATTGAAATTCCCACAAAAATTTCAAAATAAAAGTCATCTAGCTACAGAGATCGTTACTTCTAAGCTTAATAACCGAATTACGTGGTGCAACCGGGTACAGATTCACGTTAAATCACTCAAGTTTGCTGCAGTTTTTTATTATTTATTATTATTTTTACAACTAAAATACATGTTTGTTACCACAGAGAGAGCAAAGTAACGCTGGACTTTCACCTCTTGGTGTTGCAGGTACGGGGCGAAGTGGGAGAGCAGCTTCCTGTGTCGGCTCAGCGGCTTCCTGTGTGTGTTTGCATCGCAGACCGGCCTCTTCCTGCTCACCGCCGCGGCTCTTGAGCGATGCCTGGCCGCCGCCGCTCGCCGCCACGACAAAACTGATGGACACAATGGTGAGAAACACACACACACACACACACACACACACACACACACACACACACATCTGTTCCCAGGTCGAGTGTGATTTCACTCTCCTCTGTCTCCAGGTCGCTCATCGTCGCCGCTCTCCATCCGTCTGGCCGTCTGTCTGTGCTTCCTGTTGGGCCTGGTGGTGACGCTGCCCCCCCTGGTGGCCGGGCACAGTAGCACCTCCCTCTGTTTGCCACTGCCTTCCTCCTCCTCCTCCTCCTCCTCCACCTCCTCCTCTTCTGTGGCCTTCTCCGTCTCCCTGGTGCTCCTCGACTCGCTGTGCTTCCTCATCATGACGCTCGCCTACACTCGCCTCTACTGTCGGGCCAACAAAGCTCCACCCGCCGCCGTGGAGGAGGTGGCGTTGACTCGACATGTCGCCTGGCTGCTCTTCTCCGACTGCCTCCTCTACCTCCCCGTCGCCTTCCTCTCCTTCTCCTCCCTGCTGCGCCTCTCTGCCGCCGGGCCAGAGGCGGCGAAGGCGGTGCTGTTGCTCGTGGCGCCGCTGCCGGCCTGCGTCAACCCGCTGCTCTACATCCTCTTCAACCCGCTCGCCCGGCAGGAGCTGGCGGCGCTCGCCAAACGCACCTGTGGCACCGTGGCGCTGCCCAGACTCCGCAGACGAGGAGGAGGAGCTGGAGGAGCTGGAGGAGCTGGAGGAGCTGGAGGAAGGCCACGGCCAAACGGGATGGACTCGACGTACGACGAGGACGCGGAGAAACAGTCGTGCGACTCGACGCAGGCGCTGGTGGCAGTCGGAGGCACAAAGGAGGAAGAGGAGGAGGAGAGAGGAAGAGGAAGGAGCGAAACACAACATTCAGTGGCGTTTGTTGTTCCTCATCATTAGACACACACACACACACAGGGTGGAGGTCACACCTGCCAAATCTGACGACAGATCAGAGACTCACCTGAACCTGACGTCCTCGTATGATGAACACGCTTCACTTTCATTATTTAAAACAGACAAACACACAGCGAAGAACCAGACGCACTTTCCAATGTCAAACTCCCAAACTTTCCAAACCAACGAGTCATTTATGGCACTTTTCCACCAGCACCTGCTCGGCTCCACTCCACCTGTAGCGTCATACTACCTGGTACTATTTCAGTACCTCCTCTGCCGGGTTCCAAGCGAGCTGAGTCGAGCCGAAAATGTGACATCACCTGACTGCAGGCCACCGATTGGCCAATCAGGGAGTGATGTCACTGGATGAGTCATGAGAGCGACTCGTTCACAAGAATCAAACAGTTTTTATTATTTCTGTGAACGAGGTGAGCGGCTTCACACAAACCAAACGCTCCACGTCCTCAGTTGTGTTTGTGTTTGTGTCGCATACAAATTACGCCGCCGGAGTTTCAGGCCACCTTGCTATGACGACCCCCCACTTTGAGGTGGTTATTACGCAGCAGTAATGGAAAACCAACCAAACCAAACCGAGTGGAGCTAAAACTGTGATGGAAAAGCGCCATTAGACACTAAAATATGTCAAACTAAATTAGGCACTTCTCTCTTTATCGGCAGTGTGGATGAGCTCCTGGTTTTAATGACCACGTGACGGCTCCTCTCTAGCGCCACCTGCAGGACAAACACTGCACATTTCTAGCTAAGAGCAGCTCAGTAATGAACGCTGCAGCCTGTAGGGGGCGCTACGCTAAGCTAAGCTAAGCTAAGCTAAGCTACACCAGGACGTTTGGCAGGTGAGTCAAAGGCTTCACACACACACACACACACACACACACACACACACACTGCAGACTGACGTGTGGTAGCAAATGTAGCAGATGATGACAAAAGACGAAAAAAGACGCGAGTCGCTCGCCGTGTGCAGCAACACCAGTCCTCCTCTCTCCCTCCCTCTCCTCATCTTTGGCTCTTTGCCGTCGTTCTTTTTTTTTTTTTCTGCTGCAAAATGACCTGAAAAGCTGAAAGAGTCAATCGAAATGATCAAGTTAAAAGAAGAAGAAGGAGAAGAAGAAGAACTTTGCTCTGTCTGGGACTTTTTGGTCAGAGAACAACACACACACACACACACACACACACACACACACACACACACACACAGGCGTGTTAGCAGCTTTTATTTTGAAATATAGCACGATTTACAGCATTGTGTTACCAAACATCCAACCAAATGTTCTACCAAATGCTCCTCAGCATTATGAGTGTGTGTGTGTGTGCGTGTGTGTGTGTGTGCGTGTGTGTGTGTGTGTGTGTGTGTGTGTGTGTGTGTGTGTGTGTGTGTGTGTGTGTGTGTGTGTGTGTGTAATGTGTGTGTGTGTGTCCACAGCTAATGTGTTTTTGTGAGTGTGTGTGAAAGCTGCAGCGTCTGTGTGAGTGTCGTCACAGAGTCGATCCCCCAAACGTGAAAACCAGAAAAATCAGAAGACAAACAGGATTAAAGACCAAAGCGGAGGAAGCTCATGTTCAGCTGCTGAAAGACGTCCAGTGAGGAAAGAAAAAAAAACACACACACAAATGGTCCAAATCTGAAAATGCATTTTCTCTCTCTCTCTGTTTCACTTTTCAAAACTCAACCTGAAAACTGAGACGTCGTGTTTTATTGTGGACGAGGAAAACCGTGAGCTGAACCTGCTCAGGTGAAGCAAAGTCAAGAGGACCAAACAGACAGAGAGAGACAGACAGCACTTTCAGCTTCAGCTGCACAAAACTGATTTAGTTATGTGAACCCCTTATATATATGTGTGTGTGTATGTGTGTGTGTGTGTGTGTGTGTGTGTGTGTGTGTGTGTGTGTACATGTTGTAAATATGCGCTACTGTGACAATCCTATATTTTGCTGTTATCTTTGCTGAAATCATGTTTATAATGTTTGTGCAGACGTTATCATTTACACGATAACTCATTTTAAATGGCAACTTCTGTATTTTTAGATGTGGAGCTTATGTGTGTATATTATTGTGTCTAAATAATATGTAGGTACAAAAAGTGTGTGACAGCATCATGGAAAGGATCCCTACAGAGAGAGACCTGGAAGATCCTTTTGGTTTAACCACAAACAGCACACACACCAGACTCCATTCACAAAAACAGTATTTTTAACTTGCATAACAGAATATGAGTTGCTGGTCTGCTGCCGCCTTGATCTGTTAGTTTGTTTGTGTTATTACATGACTTTGGTAGTTCAGATCCAACACAATATTTCTGTAACACACTATAAGACAAAAAAACTAACTGATCAAGGCAGCAGTAGACCAGCAACTCTCATATTCTGCAAGTTAAAATTACTATTTTTGTCAATGGAGTCTGGTGGCTTCGAAGAGAGCAATGAAATTGCTCTGTCAGATTAACAAAACATTTACTTACATCTCTCCGATCCACCCAAGACGCAAATGGTTCAGTCTAAACAAACACGATGTGAATCTGGAAAAAGTAAAAAAAAAAAAAACAACTCAAGGTCCACTTACTAGCTCTCAGTCACATATCATGGTCCTCATCGGTGGATGGAGTTTTGCTCAGTAACAAACCTACAATTTGACCACCAGACTTATAATAACATCTGATCTGTCCCCATGACAACAGATCAAACCCCATCCACTGAGGAAGATGAGTGATGTGGGTGAAAGCTCCGGAAGTTGAAGAAGTTGTGAATTTGTGTTTGCTCTGTTGCATTTTGAATTTCTAACGCATCGGTTGTATCAAAGCTAACACGTTGGCTAGCATAACATGTGGGCGGAGTCTAGTTTGAATGTTCGTTATGTGTGCGACAGTTTAACTGCTGCACTTTCTACCATCAGCACTTAAAAACATATCTTCATCTTGTTTTCTCTTCCTGTTGTAAACTTTTGTAAAATATTTGATGGTTTTGAGTCGTTTTAGTTTGTAAAATCCAGAGTGATGTTTTAGTTTGCGACGTATATAAAACAACAATGTGGCTGTAAACTGCACTGAGGTGTCTGTGCTTTATTTCAACTGACAATTTTATGTTTTTAATACAATCTAAGTGTGTGACAGCATCATGGAAAGGATCCCTACAGAGAGAGACCTGGAAGATCCTTTTGGTTTAACCACAAACAGCACACACACCAGACTACATTCACTAAAACAGGGATTTTAGCTCACAGCACACAGGAGCTGCTGGTCTACTGCTGCCTCCATCAGTTAGTGTGTTTGTGACATTGTGCGTTATACAAATATTGAGTTGAGCTGAATTAAATCTTAAAACACCAAAGTCACACAATAACACAAACAAACTAACCAAATTAAGACAGCAATAGACCAGCATCCCCCATCTAAAATCACTGTTTTTCTCAATGAAGTCTGGTGGCTTTGAACCAAGCAATAAAACGGTTTACTGAAGGATCTGATTACTTCCTCCACCACTGTGTGTTATGATTCATCATCAGTTCGGGCTGCTGGGACTCATTTTGGCTAAAAAAAAAAACGGTTTTGAATTCAAACAATTACACAGTGATCCACGTCCACAGCAGAGTCGTGACTCATCGTTCCACATCAGCCGACGCTCGAAGGTGTCTGAAGGCCTAAACGATGAAGATACAGACGATTTAATCATCAGTGAGCAGCAGCTTCTGTTCCACCAGACTCAGTCGCACTGTGGGCTGTTTCGTCTGAGCAGTTTTCATCATCAGTCGGTCTAAAAACAAAGGAACAAGCAAAACACGCTTAAATCCAACTTACCCACATAGTTGTTTTGTGTCTTTACAGGAGTTTTCAGTCGTTTTGTCGTCTTTTTGGTCACTGTGGTTGTTTTTCGTCTCTTTGTAGTTGTTTTTCATCCCTGTTGTCATCTTATGTCTCTTTGTGGTTTTAGTGTCTTTGTGGTTGTTTTTAGCCTCTTTGTGGCTGTTTTTAGACTCTTTGTGGTCATCTTATGTCTCTTTGTGGTTGTTTTAGTGTCTTTGTAGTTGTTTTAGTGTCTTTGTAGTTGTTTTTAGTGTCTTTGTGGTTGTTTTTCATCTCTGTTGTCATCTTGTGTCTCTTTGTGGCTGTTTTTAGACTCTTTGTGGTCATCTTATGTCTCTTTGTGGTTGTTTTAGTGTCTTTGTAGTTGTTTTAGTGTCTTTGTAGTTATTTTTAGTGTCTTTGTGGTTGTTTTAGTGTCTTTGTGGTTGTTTTTAGTCTCTTTGTGGTCATTTTTTAGCACTTTGCCGTAGTTTTGTGTGTCTTTTTGCTTATTTTGCACCACTTTGCTTCTCAATGGTTATTTTTATTTTCTTTGTGGTCGTTTGTGTGTTCTTGGTTGTGTTTTGTCTGTTTGTGGTTGTTTGCATATCTATTTGATTATTTTGCATCTCTTTATGGTCTTTTTGTGTCTCTGTACAGTTTGTTTTTCAGTATTTATTGTTCAGTTTTGTCTCTTTTAATTGTTTTATGTCTTGATTCACTTCGGCCTTGTAGATCAATAATCAGAGTTAATGGCAGATAGACGTCGGCTGTGTCGATCAGAGACGAGCATCAGTCAGTGAGTCAGCTGTCGGCAAGGACGACGCTAACGTAGTAATTCAATTAGCTCGTTGCTGCTTCAAAGCAGAGTTGGAGCCAATTGTAACGCATTATTGATCTTTATCCTCTGTTCAAGGTGACTCATTCTGAATTTATTCTAAAGCAATCGCACAATTACCCAGAACAACTAATGAAGAACCTGCGCGGTGAGTCACTGTTTATTTGATTTAAATGCTCTTCTGTGGATTCACTGCACAAAATAACACGACGATCCCACAAATTTGTGAAATTAAATCCTTAATTTGATGTTTGTCTTCTTAAAGAGCAACACACAGTAAGTCAGAAATGCATTTAATATATCAAACATTCAAGTTTTAAATTTAATTTGTATATATTTTTATTAGAATATCAATTAAAACACAGATTTAAAAATCTATTTTTATTGGATTCAAAATCTGGATCAAAGCATTTTTAACTTTTAGACTCTAAAATGGAGGTTTTTGTATTTGACAGCATCGTTTTGTGTTCCACAGGTTTGTTCCACCTGGTGCCCGGTCTTCACATCTGAGAAGCTGCAACCAGGAAATGTTTTCACATTCAAATTGGTAATTGCCAATTAATTTTCTGTCAATTAATCAATCGACTAATTCAGCATTTCAGTGCCTCTTGTACAAGTTTAATTTATCATTTCATTAACATCTTAATCTGTGGAGTAACTAAAGCTGAAGTAGAAAGTTACAACAAATAGAGAAACTAAATTGTGTTGAAATACAGAATTTGAGATGTTCTTGGTTAAACTCCTCCTCCTCCATCACCGTCACCACTTTTCTAAACGCCCGCCAAACTGATGTTGCATCACCGCGGCAGCCGGTTGCCGCGGCAACTCCGTTGTTTCCGCAATCCGGGGATCCAGGTCAGCGATAAGAAACTGAAGTGCTGATAAGAAAGACAATGCGAGGGGGTGTGACAGCGGCAAGATAAGAGTGGACAGAGGAGCTATTGTGAGGCTCGAACTTATTCTGATGTTTCGTTCATGGACTCGCAGAAAGGTCAGAGGTCAGAGGTCACAGAGACACGACAGGAAGGTGGAAACATTAAAGACCAACTTCATTCTTTTAACTTTTTATTTGTGCCATAAAATTCACACATTAAATACATAAAACTCTCTTGTATATATTTATATATCGTGGAATGGATCCTTATCAATAAGTATATTAATATTTGAATGAAGAAAATACTGAAAACAAACGATTTAAAGGCATGTTTCTGTGTTTTAGCTCTTCCCCGGCTCGCTGTACTTTATCTTTATTATCACACCACTACTTCCCAAAGAAATCAATCACAAAATATTGATTTAAAATGATTTTATTGATTTGAAATGTTATTTAACAGGATTTTATTTATTTATTCAGAACGTTAATATAGCATTAAACAAGTATTTGTTATGTGATACATAACGTACAGTGAACAGGTGATTACTGTATAAAACACTGACTTAAAAACTATTTTATTGATTTTTAAAAGATGTCATGACTTTCATCTATCTATCTTTCGTCTATGGCAACGGTCTGCTAAACAGAAATAACAGAGCGCCGCGATCGACCAATCAGAAGCGAGTATTCAATAACGTCGTGTAATAAGTAAAGACACGGTAGAGAGGAGAAGTCTTTCACGATCTACCAAGTGTGTAAATATTCTGTGATGCTGATTTCTGCTCGTTCATCTTCTTGTCGCTAATTGATATGCGTCCATAGCAACGGTAAAATGCCGTAACTGACCAATCGGAATTAAATATATAATAAATATCCACAAAAACATCCATTTGAGCTGCGGCCTGGTCCATGATGGACACAGCTGTCACCTTTTGTTTTCATATTGTGGCTGCAGTCGTAAAAGTAGGGCCCTTGATAGATTTGGTTTCTTAAGAGGAAGCCTCGGATAAAACATATGCACAAGTTTCAATAATTTCTTTTTTTCCCCCCTATAGTTTACCCCTAGGATTAGCTATCCATTTAATGCCCTGTCCATTTTTAATTAAATCGAGGAGTTCTTTTAAGAGATTCATCTGGAAATAAACAACAGCTTCTAAACTGACTTTGTTTTGCACGTAATTACGACCAGATTACAAAGTTCTGTCCAAAAAACTTACTAGAAAATTGTTAGCAATTTATGGGCCCATAAAATGAAGCGTCAGTATTTAATTAGTTTGAGAAGCTGTAAAACCGTCTGCATGCTGCCAGGAACTAAATTAAAGTCTGGTGGTCTGAATTCTTTATCTGGTTCTTGCTCTGTTGGACTAAAAGTAGAAGGAATGTCAAGGTGGACGAGGTCAAAGGTCGAATCTCAAACCAGAACGAGGTTTGCATCGGTGGAAAGGGGGGTGACCTTAAAGAACAAGCTCTTAAAATAAACTACACATTAGATTTTCAGCGTTAAATAGCAGGCAGACATAGTTATCGATGAGCTGGTGAACACAGCGATGTATTTAGCAGCTAAAAAGACAGATTTTACTTTCAGGAGGTGGTGGAGACCAAAAACGGAGCTAAAAGAGAGTTAAAAGTTGGTGTTGGAGTGATCAGGTGACACAAACATGACTCACAAAGCCCAAAATGTTGTTCAGACGTGCCGATTGGTCAATAAAAAGGCCATTTTAATCATGATGAGACTTATTTGTTTACAACTAAATTTGCATTTCCTAAAACTTAAATAACAGTAACCTAATTTTTCTGCCCAGTGGTGGTGACTAAGTGCATTTATTCAAGTTTTATACTTCTGGAGTATTTCCACTATATGCTACTTTTTACTCCACTACGTTTACTTAACAGATTATTATTATTTTTTTTTTACAAATTGAGGCTTCACATAAAAAAATAACAGCTTGTAAAGTCGAACATATTGTTAAACATCAGACATGTCATGTCTCAGATGTCTCAGAGTTGTTTGTAATTCAACCAAAAAGACATTTTCTCTGTTAAACTTCTCACATGGATTCATTTATGTAGCTGTCCGACGCCCAAAGAGGTCAAATGATGCCACATTTCACAATAAAAGCTGAGATTCTGAAAAGTTGGATAAATTAACCCACATGAATGTATCAGAGCTTCGTTTCTTCTTCTCTGCTCTCTCATTATTTTAACTTTGTTATACTGGTACTTTGGCACAAGTGAAGGATCTGAGGACCATGTTTGAACAGGAGAGACAAAATAAACTCCTGTCCTGTTGCGCCACCTGGTGGACAGACCGAGAAACTACAACAAACTAATAGAAGAGATCCTTTATTAATCCTTCAAGACAAGACAACCAACACTTAAGGCACAGAAACAGCAGTAAAAAAGGAAAAAATATATATGAAAAATATAAAATATGTAGAATCTAAAATAGAATAATATAACATAAGACTAGTGTACAATATAATATATATATATATATAATAATATAAATAATATAAATTACAAATTATTTTACTTTATCTGTTTTTTTTGTGAAACATCAACATTATTTCCAATAGTTCCAGTATTTTTAGATTAGATTAGATTATTTATTTTATATATTTTCATCATTCATTGTTGGTTAACTGAACTAAAATCCACAATCACACACAGTTAACTAGTTACTAGTTAATTAGTGGGATCCAGTAAATCTCTGCTGCTGAAAAACAAATGACTCTCCTCATGATTTACACATGATACTTCTATCTTTATGAGGTCCAGCTTCAGTTTTAACAACCTGAGGGCTGATTTTACACATTAAACGTCTGACCATGATTAGGATTATTACTGTGTACATGTACATTCAGTCTGAATGAACAATAAAGTACCATCAGGAGAGAGATGACAGGAGAGTAACCTAGTTAGTAGCTGGTGCTGCTACGTAGAAACTAGCTGTATCATAAGCTAACAAAAGTTTTTTTTATTGATATTAGTTTGAATATTAGCTGGGAGGACATTTTATCTGATCAAAGGATTGTTAAAGGTCATGGTTTTATGGTTAAAGGTCCCATATTCTGGAAGATGCACTTTTTAATGTCTGTTCAACATAAAAATGTGTCTGTGGTGTGCCGACAGACCATCAAACTAGGATTAAACTCCTTCACCAAATGTAAGTGAAAACAGGCCGTTTTGGTTTGACTCCCTTTGTGATGTCACAAGGGGATCTTGTGATCATGTGACCTCCAGCCGTCTGCTGCGAGCAAAATAAAGTGGTTTTTGAACATTAAACCATGTAAACTTGCTCTAGTGTGACCAAGTATGAACTTTAAAATGAGCAGAACATGGGACCTTTAAATGTGGAGACATTTTGGGAAATGCACTTATTTGCTTATTAGCATAAAAGGGGGAACAAGCTAGCGTGGCTACGTCCAAACTTTCCAAAAAATCCCTCCAAGTAAGATGCATTAAGTCACCAGTCCTGCACCCCCCCCCAAAAAAAGAGAGAACAAAACAGACATAACATCTAAATTGATTGAGTTTTAGAGGAGCTGGTAGTTGTATTTTATTACCTTTGGACAGAGCCATGCTAGCTGTTTCCCCTTCTCTCCAGTCTTCATGCTAAGCTAAGCTAACCAGCACAAACATGAGTTACATCAATCCTCATTCAAAAAAAGACAGAAAAGTGGTAATTTTTATTTTTATGGGGGTTAAAACGACAAGTTTTTACACAGGCGACCTCTAGTGGACATAGCAGTTGTGACAGGTAACATGATTTAACCCTTCAGATTCTGGGGTAAAACGGCGTTTTTTACTACTTTTCATTTTACCTTTGTGTTTCCCAGCTTACCTTTTTCTTGTCTTTCTTTGTGTCTTTCTTTTCAGCACAACCTCACCTATGTGATTCTACAAGTATTTATTTATTTTGACATAATATATGGACACACTGTATGTAAAAGTGCAAAAGAAACACAAAATCCGAGCAGGAACTAGTTGGATCTTTGGAGGAGCGGGGGTCTGCGCGGACACCTCCTCTCCTTCGTCTTCACACGCAGCATCCACTTCATCCTCTGAAAGGAGTCTTCCTCAGAATCAGAACGTTCTTCCCCAGATTCAGCATCTTCTAACTCGTAGAAGAGCTGTAGTGCGCCACTTCGGCTCTTCATAAATTAATAGGCCGATCGACAGAATTCAAACACTTGTAAAAAGTTTGAAGTGTCCGCTTTCCAACAGTCTTTGAACTGAGCACCTGCGTGCTTGTGTCACAGCTTTACGTTTTCAAACTTGCAACATGTGACTTTGACGCCGTGTGGCGGTCCTAGACTCTGAAGGGTTAACGTAACATAACTTAAAAAATACGCATTTTAACTCAAACATGATGTTTTTGGTTTCTACGTTTTAGCAAAAATTCAAACTAGGGTTTTGTGTAGATCTGATCAGTTGTTTTTTTCTGAAAAAAAGCCTTCGGGGTTGTTGCACCATCCTTTTTCACCCCTGATGAATTTGCACCGATGACGCCTTTACCTACGTTCTGTTCTTACTACTGCTTCTACCACTTCTGTCCTATAGAGGGAGCTGAAATCACTCATGAATGTTGTTTTGGGAGTCGCTGGAAATCGATCTGCTCTTGAAATATGTTGAAATAAGTGTATTTTCCCCAAATTTTGAACTGTTCCTTTAAGATTGAAGTTAGGTTTGAGGTTTAGGGAATGAATGAATGAATGAACGTCAATGACGGTCCTCACAAGTAGAGTGATTTGACCGTGTGTCTGTGTGGGCGCTTCCTGTGAGCTGACGGCCTGGTTTATGGCTTCATCACACACACACACACACACACACACACACACACAGGTGTGTTCTACGCCTGCGTCAGGTGTGTGAATGTCTTTTACCTTTTTCCTGTTCAAAGCTCAAAGTTCAGCTGGCCGACAGAGACGATCCGCAGACACCACAAAAAACAGGAAACAGGAGAGTTCACGCTGAAAAGGACCTTTTCACCTAAAACCACAGAGGAAGATTCAGGAACTCTGCGGGTGTCGTCCGACTCCGAAGCCGCCTTCACAGATGGATTGCACCTGAGGACGAGCAGCTTGGATAAACCCAGAGATCGCTGCTGATCGGCTGCCTGGCGGCCATCTTGGAGAGACCCGCAGGTGTGTTTGAACAAATATGTCTGTTGGAAAACAGAAAAGGGAGAAAAGAGACGACGAGCTGAAGCTGAAGAGTTTATTTCATCCTCAGTGTTGCAGTTCAGCTACTTCTGAAGTAAAACATCAGAAAATCTGGATCAAAACAGCAAGATTTGATAAATATTCACCATTTTTTTGTCAATTAACAAGTACTTAATTTGGTTTTTCAAAATAAGACTTAACAAAAACACACCAGTCAATCAATGATTAATAATAATAATCACCATCTTAAATATATAAATCCTTAATGCTAACATAAAGAGCTCAAATCATGTCTCCTCCAGTAGTTCAGTTGAATTTACAAATTTTAGAGGATAATGAGGCTGCAAATAATCATTATTTTCATTATCGATTCATCTGTTGATCATTTTCTCAATTAATCAAGACGTTGTTTGGTCCATGAAATGTCAGAAAAGGGAGAAGGTGTCAGTCAGAGGAGCAAAGAAACCAGAATATGATCACTTTTAAGGAGCTGAAAACAGAATTTGGACATTTCTTCTTTAAAACAATACTCAAAATGATGAATTGATCATCAAAGTAAATGGTGATTAACTTGATAGATGACAACTTAATTGATTCATGCAGTTTTAGAGGATAATAACAGTAACTTGTGGTCATAGTCAGTAAGTTATGAGTCCAGTGTAAAACCCAACACATGTATTTTAAATGATTCTTCGTGTTTTATGTTGTTAACGATTCAGTTTCATATAATCTGTAAGTTTAGTAAAAACCTGTTGGAGGCAGACTGAGAACGATTTAGTGTCACGTCCTGAACAATCTATAATAATCTATGATAATCAATCTGTTATAAGAGCTGCAGGTTGAATGGGGTCCACATCAAATCTAAACTATAGTATCTAAAGTATAGTTTCTAAAACCCTCAAATTCCATCATTGAACTCTATTGACAAAAACAGCAATTTTACCTGGTAGAGCACAGGAGTCACTGATCTACTGCAGCTTCGATCAATTAGTGGCTTTAGTGCTTTTAAGGGTTTGTTCAGATCCGACACAATATTTGGGTAACACACAATAACACAAACTAACAGACCGACCGAAGCAGCAGACCAGCAGCTCCTGTGTCCTGTGAGCTAAAATCCCTGTTTTAGTGAATGTAGTCTGGTGTGTGTGCTGTTTGTGGTTAAACCAAAAGGATCTTCCAGGTCTCTCTCTGTAGGGATCCTTTCCATGATGCTGTCACACACTTAGAATAACACTCTGAGCCTGTCAGTGGATCAAACAAGCTCTTTTAGTGGATCTACTGTGATCAGGTGTCCCAAAGCAAAAAAATATGCAATTAGTAAATGTGAGGACATTTTGGAACATCCTGCATTTGATTAATTCTTGTATTATCAGGTAGTTTGAGGTAATAAACAGTTGGAAGAAATAAAATGAAAGTCAGATAAAGATAAATAGCCTCTGGTAAAGGTGGAGCTCATTTTAATAACTTTATATTCTCCTGGGTGGAAAATCAATAATAACATATAAGCAGAGAAATATAATGTTACATAAATCTGTGTTTCCTCATAAAATGATGCATTATTGTGTATTTTATTAGCTTTTGTTGAGTCGACGTGATGCTCAAATGTTCAAATTCACGATTACGTGTTTTCAAAGCTGTGACGTCAAATGTAAATAACCTCTTTTTATACACATAATACAAACAATCAGCCTGATATCAGATAATAAAGTATAATAAAGTCCTGCTAGTGTGACCTTTCCCCCTAAAACGAGTAGGTTTAACTCCATTTTCATGTTATTTACATGAATACTTTTATGCACTTTATTCTATATTTCAAAGAACCTGTAATTTCCTAATATTTTCCACAGACATTTCTACAATACACGCAGTAGGCTACACTTGGTTTATACAGTTTATAGTTAGATATAGTTAGTATAGTATAGTTAGTAGAGCAATTACCTCGAGAAAAAAAGCTAAAATCTTATTAGAAACATTATAATTGTACGTTTGTTTGTCTTATGCACGACCACAAACACAGATACATTTTACATTTCCACATAAATAAGTGGAAACAAGTTTACACTAACTGGAATTAATACATTTTTATTACTAAGAAATGACACGTTTCTTTGTGGGGAATAACTCGGAGAGCAGACGCCTGTGAGACGACTTGAATTAATCAGGTTTCTACGTGTGCTTGAGAGGCTGTAGGTCAGGCTGTGATCAGGCAGTCACACGCTCTGACCTTGAACTCTGCATCAGTATCAGATTTTATGTTATTTCAGCATCATAAATCCATTTGCGTCGCCTACAATCCCAGCATGCACCTGTGGGCAGCGGTGCAGGAGGTACTCAGAGCTTTTACTGAAATAAAAGTACCAACACCACAGTGATGTTTAGGTACATCACTACGAGTAAAAGTCATTTAAAATCTAAATAAAGGGAAAGTTCTGAAGTATTAACATGAATTTTCAAATGTATTTTACACCATTAGATTATAAATACTGATGAATCAATGCACAGTAACAGTTTGATGGTTTAATCTGTTGATATTTTGGACTTTTCTCTCATTTCTAGCCAAATTTAGAGATATAATTTGATCTCTAAGGGACTCGAACAGTCACCAGCATTATTTTAAGTAGATCATATCTTTTGTGTAAACTCTTAATTTGAAATGTTTCCCTCTGAAATGCAGTGGAGTAAAAGCATAAAGTTAATTAACTCAAAATTGTTCTTAAATGATATCTTCTGTATTTTTAAACCTTATTTGTATATATTTTGGTATCTAAGTGACTGGTAGTTACATTAAATGTTGGAACTGGTCCAGTAGATTGTTATTCTAAGTGTGTGACAGCATCATGGAAAGGATCCCTACAGAGAGAGACCTGGAAGATCCTTTTGGTTTAACCACAAACAGCCGTTATATCGCTCTCTGCACACACACCAGACTCCATTGACAAAAACAGTGATTTTACCTCAAAGAACACAGGAGCTGCTGGTCTACTTCTGCCTCGATCAGTTAGTTTGTTAGTGTTATTGTGTAAAATAGATTGTGTTGGATCCAAATCTGCCTTTTAAAACACACAAAAACACAAACAAACTAGCAGATTGAGGCCAGCAGTTCCTGTGTTCTTCAAGATAAAATCACTGATTTTGTCAATGGAGTCTGGTGGCAGGGGTAATCCACTGGATCCTGCAAGTACAGTAATTTTATTTAATTAATGTTTTGTTCTCTATATCTGCTTTAATTCTTCTATGTTATATTATATTAAAATGATCCATATTATAATCTGTATTAATCTATATATAGTTATTCATTCAGTTATTTATGTGAACAAGATGGCGCCCAACAGAACAGACTCTCTTCAGTGCCATGTTTTTATTACCACTTCTTGTATAGCTACTGTTTATTTATCTAATTTCTTTTCCTGTTAATCTTTTCATTCATCTATCTAATGTTTTCACTTCCGAAGCAGCATTGAAGGCAAAAGGGCCCTGGCTGCAGCGCCCCCTGCTGGGCAGCATGGAGCCTGGGGCCGGCCGGCTGCCGCTCCAGGTGCTGGGAGAGAACGAGGCGCTGCAGCAGTTCTTCAGCGGTGAGCTCTCACATCACATCACCCAGGGGGTTCTTGAAGTGGTTCCAAGGGTCCTTGACAATGTTGAAGTGGTCCCAACTGTGCAGGTAGTCCTTGTAGGCCTGGGAGGGGTTCCTTGAGATGGTTCAGCCGGTCCTTGAGGAGAAGATTCCAGGGGCCACGGAGAAGGTTTAAGTGATTCTAGTGGTCCTTGAGGGGGATCCTGGAGTTCTCCATCTGTTGGTCATGGAAAAGTAGATTCCAGGAATCTTTGATGAGGTTCAACAAGTCCTTCAGGAGGATCCTTGAGAGGGATCACCAGCCACTAGAACCAATAACTAGTCTTTAAGCGGTTCTTGAGGAGAAGGTTCTTAAGGTGTTTGAGATGGTTTAAGTGACATTGAAGGTCCTTGAAGACCACATTCCAGGGACCCTTGAGGAAGTTCAAAAGGTCATAGGGTAGTTCTGCTGGTCCTGGAGAAGGAGGTTCCACTGGGCCTTGAAGAGGTTTCAGTGGTCCTTACGGAGGAGCCGTGATTCTTAGATGAGGTTCATGAAGTCCTTATAAGGGTTCAAAGGGGCTTTAAGGAATTTTAAGTGGCCATTGTGGGATTCCACAGGGCCTTGAAGAGGTCTGAGTGATTCCAGGAACCTTAGAGGACGTTCAAGGAGACCTGGTCCCACGGCTTGCAGAGGCAGGTGGCTTAGTCGGTCCTTGACAAGGTTCCAGTGTGTCTCTTCTTCCTGTCTACAAAAACATGCAATTAAAACAAAACAAACAAGTTTCTGCTAAAAATTAATCCAAAATCAAAAGTGAACAAACTTCATTCTGCCTTCAACCACACGGCAACAGAGTCTGCAGCGCTCTGATTGGCTGTTCACTCACATTTTACTTTTCTGTCTCTTAAAATAAATCAGTTTTATAAGAATTAATGCTCAAATCACACAAACGCTCACATATATGATACATTATCTATTTCTTTATCTTCCTCTGGTCATTGTGGTCAAGAACTATTGATTACAGTGTGTGTGTGTGTGTGTGTGTGTGCAGGTCAGGATATGAGTCGGGTGTTGGACAGCTCTGTCGCCGTGGATACGAGCATCCTGGAGCAGTACCTCAGCAACGACATGGACCCCGACAGCATGTAAGACCCTTTTTGACATTTAATTATGAATTTTAAAATAATTTTCTTTTATAAAGTCCAACACAAAGATTGTTGCAGTTGGTTTTCCAGCATTAAAGAAAATAGTTTGTTCTAAAATATAACGTGTGTCTGAATTAAGCACTAATTAGCAACTGGTAGAAAGGTAGTAAGAGTTCTGCCGGTGATAAACATACATTGTCTTTGTCTTTGTCATTCCTTGGCACACACACTGTTATATAACACACACACACAAACAGCATTGACCCAGTTGGTTATCGGTTGAGTGAAGGTCGTAGATACAGTTGTTGAGATCCCATTAAAAACAATATAAGACACACTTTATCAAACGTAAAAAACACTTTCCAAAGCACAAAGTTAAAATCATATTAGAAAATAAAAAGTTTGCCATTAAATTTGGAGAAAAACAATGAAAAAAGAACATTTTTACAGAGTTTGGAGAAGTTTTAAAACAGAAACTACAACAAATTCCACCAAACCTGCAATATGAAAAAACTAAAGACTAAAGAAAATATATATATTTTAATAAGTTAAACGACAAGTAATCAATTAAATCAGTTTGATCCAGTCTGTGAGTGGCCAGCTGAGGTACACAAAGGTTACCGCATGTTAACCAGTCCTTTTGTTTTTTCCCAGCATGCTCCCTGAGACGCCCCCTGACTCGAGCTCGGAGGCCTGTTCACCTGCACAGATTCCAGGTAACAAAAAACAGACAAGTAAACCAAAGTCTGTCTGTCTTTCTTTGGAAGTTGTAACATTCATTGATTAATCATTATTTATGTAGCGTCAATTCATGAGAAACTTTACCTCAAGACACTTTACATAAAGACCAGGTCTAGACCAACAAGAAGGATTTAAGAATACCCACATGAGACATAACAACAAGCAACAACCGTAGCACCAATAGTCACTATAATAAGAAGAATAGGAATAATGAGCAATATGACAGCAATGAATAATATGACAATAACAAATAAAGGAATAATAATAGACTAATAATTGATAATGACTAATAATAGTAATCGCAGCAAGGCAGATTTATTTATATAGCACCATTCAGACATAAGGCAATTCAAAAAGCTTTACAGGGACATAAAACACAATAAAAACAAGACACAGAAACATTAAATTGTTTGTAAAAGATAATAAAAGCAGAAGAAAAGAGATAGTTGAAGCTTAAGAGAAGATAAAGTAGCAGTACCATGATCCAGGTACCTGAGGGAGAGAAAATTAGCTTATAGCCTGAAAATGTTGGTTGATATGGTGGTTTTCTGATTGGCAGACTTCCACTACGAGCAGCGCTATTGGTCCAACCAGCCGACCATCCAGGAAGTAACCCAGCCAACACAACGGGCCGCCCCCTCCTCGTCCTGTCGCTTTAAGGATCGAGGCTCCGCTCCTGCACCCCCTGAGCTGCTGACCCACGATCAGCTCCGCGATTTGGGCCTTACTAACACTTACATCAAGCCCGGGACCTCAACTGCCCCACCTGCCCCACCTGCCCCACCTGCCCCACCTGCCCCCCTGCACCGGCACACACACCACTCACCCGACCACACACACTACCTGAGTCCTGAGAGCTACTCGCAGGTTTACACCCCTCCCACACCGCCTTCCCCGTCACTGCCCCCCTCAAACAGCTACGCCACACCCTGCAATGGTGCTGGCCTGGTCCCACATTTAGCCACGCCTCCTCCGACCTGCCTGCTGGGCTCCACCTCCTCGCTACAGACCTGGTAAGCAAACCGCCAGTGTTGCTAGTTTTGTCCGAGACTCCAGCTACCTGTTAAAAGGACACGGGGTGTTGTACACTGAATGAAATTTGTGATTTGGGGTTGTATGAATAAAATTTGACGTGAGTTGAATTTACTACTAAACTGGACCAAGGAACAGCTAGTAGACCTTTGCTGGACGACCTCCAGGTTGTGGTCCAGTTCAGAATGGGACAAGATTTCAAACATCAGTGATATTTTAAACTTTCAAAATCTGCAATCAACTCAAAATTTAGAAATATATCAACATATATTCAGATCCCAGAGGAAGCGTGCAAACAGAAGACAGTAGTGGGACTAAACATGAGCCTTGTGGAACACCACAAGTATGATGAGCAGTAGGGGATGAAGCAGGACAAATAGAAATGGAGAACTTTCTATGATTGAGGTAGAAGAGTAGGACATTATCAGCTGTTAAAGTCCAGAAATACCAAGATGGAGTATATCATCTCGTATGGTCAACAAATTATGACCAATTATTCCATTTCCTGTCATGACTATGAATCATATTTATACCTGAGGCGATGCGGTTAAACCAACTTTCAGGTGAGCAAAATGCCGACTGAGTCAGTTAGTACTGGTTTTCAGGTCTGAGCTCTGAATCTGTCTGTCTAATGCTGCTTCAGCTCTCCAGACAGTAAAAAGAGGAGGAGGTCTGAGTGTGAGGAACCATCGGCGGGGATCGAGGCCTCCTGCGGTGAAGGCGACGGGACTCGTGTTGGCGGCGGACTGAGTTTGGGATCCTACCAGCTGCTGACGTGGGATCAGTACAGGCCAGAAGAGTGGAGCACTTTGTTCAACAGCAGCTACCAGACCCTGTGAGTACAGAGCCAGCTGAATCTGTGTGTTTGATTTTAAATGGTTTTAAATGAGCACCTGCACAAAGTTCAGTCGGCTTTAATCTCAACAGCTTTTGGTTTGTGTGTCCAGGTCTCCTCCCGCCTACCACGTGGACACAGATAAAGGTTTCATCTACTCTGCAGCTGACGAGGCCTTCGTCTGCCAGAAGAAGAACCACTTCCAGGTCACGGTTCACATCGGCATGGCCTCGGAGCCACAATATTTCAGAACGCCCAGCGGGCCGCAGCCGGTCGACCACTTCCAGATCAAAGTGTTTGGAGTCAAGGTGCGTACAAGTCTCTCCAACCAAATACAAGGAAGAAGCTTCAAGCTATAATGAAAGGCAGAAAAAGATCTATAAATTGCTAGCGTAGCAGCAGTTAGCATTGGAGCTACTTGCTGACCAACAACTGCAGAAAAGTCTTGAACTTCTACACCATGTTTTCCCCCAACCAGCAGCAGGCGCTCAGTATGTATGACCTGTATGTGTCACTCCTCACAGCTGGACTGTCCGAGCCAACAGGTGACCATCGAGCAGTCTCAGCCCGACCGCAGCAAGAAGCCTTTCCACCCCGTCAGGTAGATACGAGACGAAGCATCCAGCCGTCATGTTCAGCTGAAAATATAATATACTTACCTGCTTTTTCCCAAGATATTATGAGCCCAACCCACTGCAGGTCTGAAGGGACAAAGATCTGACACTCGGCTCCTAAATTGCCGTTATAGTTCTAATAATGTTTGGCATGTATGGACACATGTGGTCGCCTGATAAAAGGAGATCAGGTGGAGCCTGTGGTTTAGTCGACCTGTGAAGGCCTCTACATGGAACATATGTAATCTAAGAAATTATAAACAACGGCTCCTTAAACAGGCTCAACGTTTGTAGAAATGAATTTGGTAGCAGATTAGCTACTTAAGCTAATGCTAGCTGGTTGAAAACAGGCTCCTGCTAATGACCCAATGTTCCCACCTGATTCATTTTAAATCGAGGACCCTGAGAAAGGATCCTAAATATTTCTATACTAAAAAAAACTGATCCTGTTGCTGCGTGTTCTGGATAAAAAGTCAGAATCCTCAACAAATGATCATTTATGTCAAAAAATTTAGATAAAGAAGATTATTTCGCGTTTTCACTCCACTGGCCACAAGGGGCAGCGATGAGCGTATTGATACGATCGATATGATACGATTATTCGCAGTCAGTGGCTTGGAAGTTGGTATGGATCGCCGGCAACTCTTGTTTTTTTTGAATATGCATTTAAATAAATTGTAAAAGTGCACAAACTTAAATTAGTTGTGATCCTCCAGGGTCAGTCTGCCCGGCGGCAAAATCACCAAGGTCACGCTCGGCCGGCTGCACTTCACTGAGACGACGACCAACAACATGAGGAAGAAAGGCAAACCCAACCCTGACCAGAGGTGTGTGAGTGAGTAGAGGAGAGAGACAATGAATGAACGAGCGGTCAGAGCTACATGCTAATCTAGAGCTTGTTTGTAGATATTTCCAGTTGGTGGTTGGTCTGTACGCTGCGGCGGGCGGAGAGGAGACCTTCCTCCTCACGGCTCTGACGTCGGAGAGAATCATCGTCAGGGTAACGACCTCAAACCAATGACCTCCGAACCATGAATCAATCAATAAGGCAAGAGAAATCTTATTTATCAATCAGTCACATGCAGCGGCGTCTCCCCTCCGCAGGCTTCCAACCCCAGCCAGTTTGAGACGGACGGAGACGCCCCGTGGCAGCGCGGGGCGGCGCAGGACGCCGTCGTCTGTCAAGGCCGAGTTGGCATCAACACCGACTCTCCTGACGAGGCGTTAGTCGTTTGCGGCAACGCCAAGGTGATGGGCGCCGTCATGCAGCCGTCCGACTGCCGCGCCAAGGAGAACATCCAGGAGGTCAGACAGTGAAGCACCACAGACACCACAGCAAAATATGGATTCATTAATTAAAGGATGTACAAAAAGTGTTGGAATTGGTCCAGTAGTTATGTTTGATCCACTGACAGGCTCAGAGTGTTATTCTAAGTGTGTGACAGCATCATGGAAAGGATCCCTACAGAGAGAGACCTGGAAGATCCTTTTGGTTTAACCACAAACAGCACACACACCAGACTACATTCACTAAAACAGGGATTTTAGAGAACAGGACACAGGAGCTGCTGATCTTCACCTGCCTCGATCAGTTAGCTTGTTTGTGTTACTGTGTGGTTTTGGTGTTTTAAAGAGTGCATTTGCATCCAGCACAACACACAATAACCCAAACAAACTAACTAACTGATTGACCAGGAGTGGCAGGCTCAAGCTGCAGTCTGGTGGAAAAATATGAAAAAAATAAAATAAATCCAAGGTTTAAAATTACCAGAAATATTTGTGTAACACAAAATAACACAAACCAGCGAGATGAAACTCTGAATATTCAAGATCAATGTCGTAAATTTATGAGAACGAAGGCATAAATATGATCAGAAACTCAGAAAAGAGCCACATCGCTTCACTTTTTCCAAAATTGGATCAATCTGCCACAGATTGATATTGGATACTGATACAATGTTTTAAGATGTTTTAAATTAAAAGTATAATTCAATCAGGTCGTCGACTGCAGGCAGAATATACAGCAAGCGGTGGCGTCTGTGTCGTGATTTGGTATTTTAATCTAAGAGAGATTTTCTGATAAATTTCTTTTAATTTCTAATGAATTCATGACTTTGTCGGACAATATTCCAGTTTTTCTCCTAAATTCTCCTCTTTGTTCTCAGAGAATATATCCGTTCTTTTTGCTCCTCTAACTCTGCAAATGTTTATTCTTTTATCTACTTCTTTTTATTTTATCTTTGTTTGTCAGGTGGACTCTGAGCAGCAGCTGAGGAGAATCACTCAGATGAGAATAGTGGAGTTTGATTACAAACCAGAGTTTGCCTCCATCATGGGGATAGACCACACCCACCAGACAGGTCAGTTATCCTGATGTTTACTCCCTCAGGTGAGCGCGACGCTTTCTGCTGTGTGTCTGATGTTTTACCTCCACCTGGTGCTTCAGGTGTCATCGCTCAGGAGGTGAAGGAGCTGCTGCCGTCGGCGGTGACGGAGGTCGGAGACGTCAGCTGTTCTGACGGACTGAACATCCCCAGCTTCCTTATGGTGGACAAGGTAACCCCCCCCCCCGCTCCCTCTTTCTTCTTCCCTTCCTGCGTCTTTACTGGTTAATGTTCTCCACATTTGTGACAAGCAGCACAGGAAACGTTGGGTTTTCCAAACGTGCTGGTTGTTTACGAAGGGGATTTATTATTGTAGTCATGGAAATGTTTAATTTTCTTTGTATAGTCCATGAAATGTCAGCAATAAGTAAATTAGAGGTCTTGTTTTCTCTGACCAACACTCCACAATCCAAAGATATTTAATGAAAATCACACCTGAGAAGCTGGAAGCAGAAGATATTTGACTTTTTTTTCAGTTTCACTTTTGTTGCTCATAAATATTCTGCTTCATATAATTTCTTATGAAACATTTCTTTCACCAAAGTGAAAATCAATATCCACTAAAGATAGAAGTTTATTTGTTAGTGCTGAACAACTACAGCTCCCATGATCCTTAGCCACAAGCATTTAACCAGATTTAATGTTGAATGTGAGGAACACCGTCACTACAAAAACAAAATTGGTCTTTGTACACTCACAGTGTTCCCTCCTCCTCCTCTTCCTCCTCTTCCTCCTCCTCCTCCTCCTCCAGGAGCAGATCTTCATGGAGAACGTCGGGGCGGTGCAGCAGCTGTCGAAGCTCACCGACAACCTGGAGACTCGAATCATAGAGCTGGAGGGCTGGAACCGCCGACTGGCGAAGCTGAAGAGCCTGACGGGCAGCCTGCGCTCCACCGGGTACCTTCATCCATTCATTTATCCATCCGTTCATCTCTTATCATGCTTATCATCATTTACAGGGCTGGACTGAAGCTCATTCATGGTCAGCAAGTACTGGCTGCAAGTCCTCCACCAGCATTATTGATTAAAGTATAAATATGAACAAACTAATGAACAGAGGCAGCGGTGGGCCAACACCTCCTGTGGTCTGTGAGGTAAAATGAATGTTTTTATCAATGGAGTCTGGTGGCTTTGAAGAGACACAAAAAAGTTTTCCAGGTTTTTTTCCAGGTAAATTTGAGACTTAAATTTAGCTCCTGCTTACTGCACACACACCAGACTACATTCACTAAAACAGGGATTTTAGCTCACAGAACACTGGAGTGGCTGGTCTACTGCTGCCACTGTCTGTTAGTTTGTTTGTGATATTGTGTGACTTTGCTGTTTTAAAAAAGGTTAAGAATGAATCTGAACTGACCCTTTATAACAACAAAGTCACACAATAACATAAACAAACATAACTGATCAAGACATCATTTGACCAGCAACTATTTTGTAAAATCCCTGTTTTAGTGAATGTAGTCTGGTGTGTGTGCTGTTTGTGGTTAAACCAAAAGGATCTTCCAGGTCTCTCTCTGTAGGGATCCTTTCCATGATGCTGTCACACACTTAGAATAACACTCTGAGCCTGTCAGTGGATCAAACAAGCTCTTTTAGTGGACCTACTGTGATCAGGTGCAGTTGTTTTAAAGGCTTATCTTTCAGCCACTGCACCAAAATAAGTAAAAATGTCTGCAGGACTAAACTAGTCGGCTTCAGGAGTGTAAACGTTTTAAAGATTTACCTGTAGATGTTAAAAAGAAACCTTGTGCTTGGGCTTGTAGCAAATAACCTGAAAACATTTTGATAATAATATTTAGTAATAAAATAATAAAATAAGTAAGTAATAAAAAAAATTGGATTGGGATTTGTTCAGAAAGTTTGACTGGACTTAAAGGAGCAGTTAGCTTCATATTTAAAGTCCTCATATAGAGAATGAACCATCTATATATCCTATCTATATATAATTCTTTTAAAATGAAGCATGTGAACAGTGAAATAATCAGTGTGTTAGTGCACGTCAGGTCATACAACGCCGTGGAAAACTACTCAGGAAGTGTGTGTGTGTGTGTGTGTGTGTGTGTGTGTGTGTGTGTGTGTTGCATAACGGGAGCATTACTGTTATCAGAGCATCAGTTCAAGGACGCTCGTGTCTCTTAAGGCTACTGTGTGTTTTATGGCTTTAACCAGCTCGACCCTCCGCAGCACAAACCAACACAGTGTCACAGCCTCTTGTTGTGGTTCTGGTTCGTCTGTGTTGACGGTAAAACTGCGACGGATTCAGACCAGCAGGAGGCTTTTAGTCTGAATAATGATCGTTCAGTGTCTTGTTGTCATTGATAATCAGGATAATCTGAAGTCCAACTTGTTTATTTCATTAATTGTGAATTTGTTTTCTTTATCTTTTTCATTTCTTCGTTTATTTTTGATACAAATCTACATCCTTTATAAACACACAGAGTAATAATAAGACAATAATAACAGCAATAATACAAATACAAGATATTAATAATACAAACACACTGATTCCTGCTCGTCACTGCAGATATTGATCTTGCAGCGACATCAAACTACAAACTACAGAAGATCAGACGCACCAGAATCACTTTAGATTAATAATAAACTTTTATCTTTAACGTTAAAGTTGTTTTTCACATGATCCATATTCTATCTTTTTTCTTCCTCTTTGCTTCGCGAGCATCCTGGATTGATTCGTTTGAATCAAATCAATCAATCAAACAATCTAATCAGCCGTCTGTATTGTCTGTATCTTTTCCACTCTGCGTCCAGATTTAGGGAATTTTTACTTATTTTACTAATTACTAAAAAAGTAGCAGTAAAACTGTATTTCACACAACAGTGGTGGGAGCGAATCTGATCAACTATCAATCAATCAATCAATCAATTCATTTATTTATTTATTCATTTATTTATTTCACCTCAGTATGTGAACGTTTCCAACCCACATTTATGTCACATTAAATGTTTTGCTGGGGTTTTGTGAAATGCTGTTTTGTTTTTGTTGTGCAAAGAATTGCCAATAAAGAAAGTGATTGATTGATTGATTGACTGATCACACTACTAACTGTGGGAAATGTAGGCCACAAAGCTCAGCTGAACTGCGCTCTATGTCGCACACACAAGTATTATTTTATTATCTACTAATTCACAAAGCTTCTTTTAATTTGCTGTGATGGAGGAATGAAGTTTAAAGTTTCATCATTATTTCTCTGCTCTTTCTTGGACGATCTGTTTGACAAGTGATTTCAGAATAAAAGCTGGATTTCTTTCTTGTGTTTTCTCCAACAGGAAACCCAGGAAACACAGCAGTGTGTCGACGCCGCCGAGTCCTGACGTGTGCAAGACGGGTAAAGTCCAGAAGGACGGCTGGAGCCAGAAGTACGGCCACTGTCTGCAGCACAAAGTCCTGCAGGCCAGCGTCTTCACCCTGCTCGCCACTATGGCCTTCTGGTGAGGCGTGATGTCACTTCCTGTTTTTACTGCATAGAAATCAAATGTGTAAACTGAAAAAGAGAAATATTGATCTAAAGCATCTATGGTGTGTGTGTGTGTGTGTGTGTGTGTGTGTGTGTTCAGCGTCATCTCTATCACCGTTCTGTACCTGCTAACCCTGAAGGATGAAGACTTTCCCGGCAACAGGTGACCAAGTCTTTTATTATAATAGGAATCACCATTTATTTTCACTTAATTAAAGCCCTGTAATCACCAAATAACACCTGGCACCCACTGAATGCCCCCAAGGAAAACCTAGTCACACCTTTACAACCATTAAAAGTGTCATAGCCACCCCAGAGTAATACCTTAGCATCCATTAGCATTAGCATCCCTTTCATGTTGGCAGCCACACACATTGCCATCGACACACCCACCAACATGCTACCAACTACACTGACGTTGAGTTGCCGATAAAGTGTTGCCGAATTGCTGGTGAACGGACTTGTGTACGTACTAATTTGCGATTATCTTTAATAGCTAGTAAATATGATTCAGTAGCATTGCACAGAAGCTAATGCTAACTAGCATAGCGCCAGCTCAGTAACGCGCCACCACAGCTAGCCGTTGTGATTTAACCGTGTACGTTACATGTATGTTTGCTACATGAACGTTACTCTGGCAACCACCGATTAACACCCTACCATTGGTATTTAATTTGTGACCAATTACAGTCGCCTGGCAACCACCTAGCAACACCCTGGTAGTTTCTTAGCAACCACACACCTACAAACCATTCTGGAGCAACGATTTGTACTTTGTCAACCTGTAAATCTAATCACATAACATAACAAAAACATAAACATCAACATTTAAACATGTTTTCATGTTTCCCAATTAGCATAGCAACGCTAACGGCTGTTTTTGTCTGTTAGTAACGGCAGCGTGGTTCCTCTGCACACCACAGCCTGGAGCAGCACAGGTAACACCGACTGTGTTTACACTCACACAGAGGATGGAAACCGTTCTACTCATGTTCATGTTCACAGCCAATAAGATGTAGTCTTTATAATGATTGTTCAGTATCTTGTTTTTATGGATAATCAGGATAATTTATTTCATTAATTGTGAATTTGTTTTCTTTATCTTTTTCATTTGTTTATATTTGATACTGTTCCAATCTCAAAATACAAATCTATATCCTTTATAAACACACAAAGTAATAATAAGACAGCAGCTAATTGTGCAAAAATACACAATACACATACAAATACAAGATATTAATAATATAAATACACAAAAAATATTGATCTTGCAGTGACATCAAACTGCAGAAGATCAGAATCACTAGAATCACTTAAATCCTGAGATTAATCTAAACTTTTATCTTTAACGTTAAAGCAGTTTCACACATGAAAAGAAAAATGTTCAAATTGTTCATTTCTACGACGATGACGCCCTCTTCTCTCCACCAGCCTCACCGACCACTCCGCCTGGTCCTTGGCCTCCGGACGTGGACTTCTGTGACCTGCTGTACTGCAATGACGTTTACTGCTGCTCTCCACCAGCAGGGGGCAGCAGCGACTCCAACATCACCTCCACAGAGTCGGCCAGAGCGGACGAGTCTGTTGTGGCAGGTAACCACAGCTCAGTCCAGAGCCTGTTGGTACAAACATGAATACAAACAGACAAACAGCACGAGAAACTAACTGGAGTGTGTGATCCTGATCTAATGGTTTAATGGTTGGTGTGTTTTTGCTCAACAGAAAGACGAAAAAAAAAACTTTATGACAAGCTGAAAAGTGCCAGAGACTGTAAGTGTTAAGACCGTCGATAAGATAAGATAAGATAAAAAAATAAGACAAGATAAAATGAAACAAGATAGAAGAAAGATAAGACAAGACAACCTATAATAATAACCTATAATAATAATGATGATTTAGTTAGTTGTGTATTTTATGTATTAATCTGAATCCTAAAAAAGTAACTACACATGTCCAGTAAACGTAGGGGAGTAAAAATGTTGTAGAGTATAAAGTAAGTGGGCAGCCATGCTGTACTGATACATCTCTATGATACTCTCTCTCTCTCTATCAGGGACGAACACTACCATCCAGTATTTCATGATCAAAGAGAATCAGCAGGTGATTGACAGCAAATACTGCCTGAGAGACGAATGTGGGTGAGTGAAAAAAGCCATTACGTCGCTCTCTCCAAAGCCACCAGACTCCATTCATAAAAACAGTGATTTTAACTCACAGAACACAGGAGTTGCTGGTCTACCGCTGCCTCTATCAGATGTTTGTTTGTGTTATTGTGTGACTTTGGTGTTTTTAAAGAGTTAGTTTGGATCCAACACAACATTTGCGTAACACACAATAACCCAAACAAACTAACAGATAGAGGCAATGATACACCAGCGACTCCCATGTTCTGCAAACAGTAAAATTACTGTTTTTGTCAATGGAGTCTGGTTGCAAAATATGTAAAACATTAGGACCCAGGTTTAAAATAATGGAATCAGTATAAACAATATGTCCATCAGATCCAATGGTGGGAAGTATTCATATTGACTTGATTGACTGATTGATCTGTGTGTTTCCTCCAGGCCTGGTAGATACGTCTACAGAGTTCCTGTCAGCCAGTTTGTCCCAGTTAACATGAGAGTCACCCTGCTCATGAAGTAAGTAATGACAGTATCACCCTCCCAGCTGTAGTCTGTGGTGAATGTAACAATGAATACATATTTCAGTGAGGTTTTAGACGTGAAAACATCATTACCAAACTAAACTTTTGTGTCTGTGCAGTTCTACAGAGCTGCTGGTGGTTTATCTGTGCAGCGTTGACGAGTCAGCGGCCTGCTCAGCTCTGCTGGATATAAACACTGTCACTGGGAGCAGATACCCATCAAACACACAGGTAAATATCCTCACAGACCAGGTGAGTGGTTGATTACACTCTGAGACACTGAGAACTGAAGCCATTCTCGCTTCGTCTCCGCTCATTACAGAGTCACCAGACTCCATTGACAAAAACAGCATTTTAATCCTCACAGAAAACGGGAGACCTGTTCTAACGCTTTCTTGTTCAGTGAAATAACACGTCAGTTTGGACCCAAACTAACCATTTGAAGCACCAAAGTTGCACAATAACATAAACTATCTAATAGATCGAGGCAGCAGTAGCACAGCGAACGCCTGTGTTCTGCGAGGTAAAATTGCTATTTTTGTCAATGGAGTCTGGTGGCTGTGAAACAAGCAAAGAGAAAGAGAGAATGGCTTTGGTACGGCAAGGTAAAGCAGTGAAAATATTCCAAAAGTAGCTAAGATACGTGTTTCTGCTGCCTTAATCTGTGCTGGGACATCAAGTAGTACTTACCTACTTAAGGTAATAGACTGTCCCACTTGAAAAAATCTGAACTATCCCTTTATCACATGGAAGTATTTAATAGAGCTGATTTTCATCTTTAGGGATGAGTGTTCAGTACTGAAAGCTGATTAAATCTGATCTCGTTCAAGTTATTTTGTTGATTTAAGTCAGAACAAATGAGTGTTTTTAAGCTTTTTGCTTTTATTTTAGACACAATATAAAAGAAACACGGTACAATATAAAAAATACAAAGAAATAGGTTTTAAAAGGATTAAAAACAAAGTGAAATTGAAGATTAAAATGAATGCAAACACTTAATAATACAGCCATCAAAGTACAGTGTAATTTCAGCGTATGAGTCAAATACCAATGAAATATAAGGAGTTATAAATTCCATTTTAACGTGGGTGTGGTGTCTCAATGGTTTTTGATTTTACAGGACTTGACATGAGACCAACAGAAAATTACACTAACTCTTAGCTAAAGTTTTGTTTTATTATTATCAGTTTTCAGCTGCAGTTCGGTTAGGTTTAGGCGTCAAAACTACTTGGTCTGGTTTAGCAAAAGATCATGGTTGGATTTAAAATGATAAAGTCAAACCTAAACATAGAGGGCAGCGGAAATTAAACACAAAAACATACAGAAAGTACCAAACTACACTGGGATTATTTGTGTTTTATGAAAAGTTAAATGAAAAGTGAGATTTCTGGACTTCGACGGTCGCCATAAACAAAACACGTGTAATTTCCCTCATGGAAAAAAGGTAAACTGGACTTTTATTCTTTATATGTGTGTTTGAGGGTCACTGAGGTTCCAGTCCACTAACTCGGTTACCATTACAGTTAATAATGCAGGACGTGTGGGGAAAACACCGGTGAATAATGGATGTGTGGTTGGGTTTCCCTCACGTCGGGACGACAACACGCTAATCACAGCCTCGGTCACGCTAATCCAGGACACACACGTGTTACAGGACCACACACACACGGCAGTATAGTAAACTAAACACTGTTTGTTTCAGGTTTTTAGGATAATTTTAATGTTATTAGTTGTTATTACACAGCTTTGTTGAATACTTGACTCTGATTTAAGTTATTCTGCGGTTATTTCGGTGTCAGATCATTCCTATCGGCGTAGCGAAGGCAAAAAAATCATTTTCAAATCAATAAAATCAGTTTTAAATCAGTATTTTGTGTCAAATTGTTGATTTCTGTGGTACAAAGCCGTGTAATAAATGTGTTATAACCCATTTTATATATATATTATAACCCAGTTTTTCCATTACGTTTCCATGTGCGTCATCATTTGCTTATTTGCAAAGTTAAAGCAGATGTATTAGAGCTGTAACAAGTAATCAATAAATCAATTAGTTAATTCTGCAACTGTTTTAATAACCCATTAATCATGCGAGTCGTTCTCTTATTTGACAGTAAACAGAATATTTTAAAGGTTTGAAGCATTAATTAGACAAAAGAAGCTATTTAATTATATTTTTTCACATTTTGTCGACTAAACTTTTAATCAGAAGATATTCTTTGTTTAATTTGCGCTGCCGTTTTTATCTGTATTTCACAGATTTTAACCCAAACCATCATCTTTTCCAACAGCTAACCAAGTAGTTTTAGTGCCTAAACCTAACCGAACGTCACAGAAAACTGATTATGATAAAAGGAAGTTTACAAATGCTGCACATTTTATGACATTTTGCTTCACAAAAAAACAGTTTTCAGTCTAAAGAGGAGTTCGAAGCGTTGAATAAACCTGGAGTTCGTTTTGTTTTCTGTCTCCGTCTGTGCAGGGGGAACACGAATGGCCTCTTCACGTGGCTCGGCTGTATCACAGCTCGTATCACTTTCGCTCCACAGTCGCCGTAAGAAGCTGATTTTTCTCTCTTATATCCAAGGGTTGTGCATGAAATAAAAAAATATTGTGTGTGAATTATATAAAATATGATATATCAGAAAAATGATAGAAAAATCATGTTAATGAATAATGATATAAAAAAAATTGGACTTTAAATGTTGTTTCTGGGAACAAATCTACTTTTTCTACTTCACTTTTTAGCAGATTTTTGTTGTCGGTCTTTATTAACAATAAGTTTATTTACTACATTAATAAAAGTAATGTGATTCTCTCTCCTCAGGGTCAAGCGAACTGCAGTACCGACCACCACTACGCGGGGGCGCTGTTTACTGACTACCACTTCCACTTCTACAGACACTGCATACACTCGTAGACGCTCCTCTAATGCAGTAACACAGCAAATATCTACATTTCTCACCCAGAGTTGACAATCAGACAGGAAGAAGCAGACGTTCATGTTGTTTTTTTTTTTAAGCTGCAAATGTATTTTTATTGTGATATAAGTTTCGGCATAATAAGAAAAGAAGCACAACATTTCTCTTTA